>NW_007257155.1:174496-232651 GCF_000164805.1 Carlito syrichta | reverse complement strand
GTAGTTCCAGCTACTTGGAAGGATGAGGCAGAAGGATCGCTGGAGCCCAGCAGGTCGAGGCTGTGGTGGCCAGGAACGGCCACTGTACTCCAGTCTGGGCGACAGAGTGAGACTTCAACTCAAAAAAAAAAAAATAAATAAAAATAAATAAAAAATTTTAAAAAGGCCTTTGCAACGCAAATGAATGCAAAATCACTCCAGTTTTTCTCAATTGTTTGCAGCTGAATCACCCACACCTCGTTTGACAGCATTCTTTTTGCTAAGTCAACTTCATCTAGTCTTTCTAAAGCTTTAACTTGCTCCAGAAACAGTTCTGCTATTCACATTCTTGTTTTATTGGTTTATGTACTGTGTAATTAAATTATATAAGTACAATAATCACTACTCTGGCATACAGCATTTGAGCATGAACCTAGTTGAGTACTGGTTGGCGTGCCACTCAACCTATAAGATAATCTGCTGTTACACAGAGTAAAATGTTTTTGCCTAATTCATTCATTCATTCATTCATTCATTCATTCAGTAGAAACAAGGACTTGCTGTGTTACCTAGGCTGGTCTTGAACTCCTGGCCTCAAGCGACCCTTCCTCCTTGTCCACCACAGAGATGTGTGGACTTATACAGGAATATCTGACTGGCCATGAGCATCCCACCTGTCAGAACGATTTTCAGAGGGCAAGAGAGCATCAGCTAACCCACCAAGTTGGTTAAAATAGGTCAGTTGGAAGACTTTGAAAAAAAAAATTGTTTTAATTTAAAAAAAGAATTTGTACCCTGTCCCAGTAAAAGAATCTTCCATTACACGGAGCAAAACGTTTTGTGCCTCATTCATTCATTCATTCATTCGAAACAGGGTCTTGCTATGTTGCCTAGGCTGGTCTTGAATTCCTGGCCTCAAGTGATCCTCCCGCCTTGTCCTCTCAAAGCACTGGGATCACAGACATGAGCCACTGCGCCTGGCCATTTTGTATCAAATTTAAATGAAAGCTTTTAACTAGGATTCAGATTTGTTTCATAATATGCATGATATATTAGCAGCTCAGATCTCATCCTTTCATGAGAAGTACTTAGGAAAAGAGAGATAAGTTTTCAGTATAGGCTATAACATTTTTATTTCACTGTAAAGTTTCCCCAAGATGGTTGTCATTCCAACAAAGAGCAGAAGAATCTGATGTGGTGTCATACTGAGGACAGTACTGGGGCAAAGGAGTGGGACATGAATAAGGCAGATCCCAGGTCAGTGTTTAAAGGAGCTTTCCAGTAACTGCCTCGAGCTAGTCGCAAATAGATGTCTCATGAACAGTGGGGCATCTCCCCAGAGGCGTCCAAGAACAGGTGGGATTCCACAGGCAGAAAGGCTCCCCCTTCCAGCCAGGTGTCGTCCCAGATGGCCTTTAAGGTTCTGTGGAGCTCTGATGTCCTGGGATTTTTATTTCTAAACTTCTTTGCCTCCCACATCCTTTTTTTTAGGTCTGCTTTCTTTTTTTCTTTTTCTTTTCTTTTTTCTTTTTTTTTTATTGCCTGGGCCTAGGGCCACTAATTTACATGGCTGAGCACTGCCTAAAAGCATCTGAAACAGAAGCCGCTAAAAAATGTCCATACCAGGCCTCTCATCACATTTAAGAAGGTATGGATATGAAATATGGTGATGCTTTTATTTCCTCAGTGTCTGTGATAATTGCTCAATAAAAACTTTATGTCTTTGGGCACTCTGGAGGAAGCAGTAAGTATTTGCTCTTGGCAACGGCTGCCTTCAAACCTTGCCTGCAGAACCCTGTTCTCCCCCTTGATCGGTGCACAGAGGAGATTTCTGTGGCAGGAACTGAGTCTTATTCTTAAAACAGAAGGTATCAACAAAAAGAACACAATGAAAGAGGTAGATGTTGTCATTGGTGCAGGCATTCTCCCCTTTAAGAAAACAAATCAGCCAAATCAGAAACCATCAAGCATATGGGTTGGGATAACTCATCTTATTTTGAGATAATTGTCCACTTTACACAACAGTTTATTGTAAGGTATCTTTAAACATCCGTCTTCTCTACTACCTTTGAGAGCTTATTTTCACATCATGAGCTAGAGCCTAGAATTCTGCATTTAGAAGCCACCTTCTTGGTTTTCCAACTCGAACGACTCCTTTATTTCCAGATAGGGAGACGGAGGCCCAGAGAGGTGTCCCCAGTGTTATTCCTGGGTCTGTCCACATTCCATGTGGCAGAATTGGCACAGAACCCGACTCAGGGGTCTTCCCGCTTCCTCATGTCTACTTCTCGGGGCTGAGAACTTAAGACACCAAACACTTCTAAAAAGTGACTTCCTTTTCACCTTGTTTGAGTTTTTTATTATTATTAAAACAATATACATTAAGCATAGAACATTGGCAAGTACAAAAGTCTATCAAAAAGAAAAATTCCCTGAGTGTCACCATCCAGGGATGCTCTCCATCACCATGTTGACCCCAGGCTCTCTGAAGGGACGTCCGCACACCCCGCTACCTCCACAGGACCATCCCCTGCCTGATGTTCAATGCACCAACGCCACGTGCCCTGACTGTTCCTCTCAGGGAAATGACTTTGTCCTAGGTCATCCGTGAGCCCCTGTGTGCTGCACCCACGAGCCCCATCTGGGCTCCCCTTCTGAAGCACTGAGCAATGCTCTATCATCCTCTCCCCCATCTTCCCTGTGATCGACTTCAGGACGTGATTCTTCCCCAGGTCCTCCTGCCTCTCAGCCTGATCTCTTCCTGTCTCCTTTTCGGGCTTTTTCTCTCTTACCCAGCCCTTAAATAACAATGTCCCGAGAGCTACAGGCATCACTCTCTTCTTCTCCATGGTCTTCTCCAGGGATATTTTATCTGCTCCTGAGGCTACTTACTACTGCTTGCATGATGTTGCCTGCTAAACAGATGTCACCTCTGTCCTGAGTGCCACACTCTGTTTCCAGCCACCTGCAGGACCTTTCTGCCAGGGTGTCTTGTTCTTTACTTAGGTGGGAAATTTTATGTGTGGGGAGCCGTTCCTCAGACCGTGTTGGTTAAATTATAGAGCAAAAGAAGAAAATCTCTGAGTGACAGTTATTCAAAACCAAATTCATTACCATCTCCTCCTTGTGTCCACTTATTTTTACTTTTGTGTGCGTGTGTCTGTGAAGTTTTATTATAGTACAAGAAGCAAGTGAATACTGTGGGGTGTAAACACCAGGAATATAATAGCTTGGCCATATGCTCAGGCGTGTATTTAACTTTTCAAGAAACTGTCCAACTGCTTTCCAGAGTTGTTGTGACATTTGACTGGACCATCAGCAGCATATGAGAGTTCCAGTTCATCCACCTCCTCACAGGCCCTGGGTGTGGTCACCCCTTTTCATTTTAGCCATCCTAATAGGTGCGTGATAGTAGCTCATTGTGGCTTTGATTAGATTCTCCTAATGACAGACATTATTGTGCATCTTTTTATGTGCTTACTTCTCGATTGTATATCTTCTTTGGTGAAGTTTCTCTTCATATCTTTTACCCATTTAAAAATTGGATTGTTTACTTTTTAAATCGTCAAATTGTATGCATTCTCTATACAGTTAGTCCCCTACATACTAACTTTCAAGTTATGAACTGCAACCAGGCACACCAGCATTTTTTATGTATTATTTCTTTCTACTGGGTGTCAGTATGGCCTGATAAATAATGCAGTACTGTAGAGCACATTGTGTCAGTTGGGTACTTAGGCTAACTTTGTTGGACTTAAAACAGATTGGACTTACAAACCACTCTGTTGGAAAGGAACTCGTTCATAGGTTGGGGATTTCCTGTACCGGGGACACACTTAAGTGAGGAGATACCTAGTCATGCTTCTGTGGAGAGAGCAGTTCCTCAGATGGCTTGTGTTAGATTATAAAAAGAGCAAACAAACAAACAAAAAAAAAACACAAGCATTTTCTTGTGGTCAGTGGACACATCATGTGACTCCTCCTGGTTGTCTTCCTGCTCCCTGCCTTGATAAGGACACTAAGGTCAGTGGATGTACAGATTTTTTTAGAGGCAAGAGACCACATATAACTTCAGTCAACTGTTATAGTTGACAGAGTCCATTTTTTTAAACATGCTTTGTTAACCTGTAAAATAAGTTAACATCAAGTTCATTTTATAAAATTGTTTCTGATTGGAAAATAAAGACTTGGGGCAGGAAAAAAAAATCTTAAAGAGAGTGAGACCACAGTGTTTAGAATGCAAACGCTGTAAAATGCCACCAAACTCTTAAGACCTGACTGTGTATCTGTCATGGGTCTAGACCCATGTTGGTAGGGCTGGGGAAACATACTCAATTATTTAAAAAAAAAAAAAAAGTTGGTCAGGTTTCTTCCCACACACAAAGATGGTAGTGAGGAGAATTTGCTAATTACCACACTCTGCTTTTATTTTTATGAGTTTCTGCTGGCTATATAGTTCCTAAAATAATATTGCAGGTTTGATGATGAGATATCAGTGTTTTAGTGAACTGACATATCCATCAAAGTGACAGACTCCATTTGTATTTCTAGAGAAACCATTTTATCATCTTCTTCTTTTTTTTTTTTGAGTCAGAGTCCCACTCCATTGCCCAGGCTGGAGTGCAGTGTCACACTCACAGCCCCACCAGCGTCGACCTGCTGGGCTTCAGCAATCCTTCCACCTCAGCCCTTCAAGTAGCCAGAACTACAGGCACGTGCCACCACACCCAGCTAATTTTTTATTTATTGTAGAGACGAGGTCTCGCCAAGTTGCCCGGGCTGGTCTCAAACCCGCGGCCTCCCAAAGTGCTAGGATGACAGGCTTGAGCCACCACACCTGACCCATTTTATCTTCTTCATGCTGCAAGAGATGGTTGCTTCCAAAATGCATTTTGGGTCCTAGAATTTGCTAGAAACTCGACCAGAAGAGGAACGGTCTGTGCATTTCCCTTTAAACATCTCTAGGCACTTTGCATGTCCCCTGAGGTTGGTTCTTCCTGCAGCCATCCTCACAGCCCTCACTGTCCTCGCAGCCCTCACCATCGGGGCCAGGTCGCCCCTGGCGGTGCCACCGTGAAGTTGTTCACCCCCGCCTCTCTCCTTGTGAGTTACCTGTTCTCAATCATCTGTGTGCATCTGTCCTCGTTTTCTTCCTCAGTTGTTGCTGGGTAACAGGGAGGGATTGGGTCCAGGACCCCTGCAAATGCCCAGGTCCAGGGATGCTCGGGTTCTTTGTGGAAGAGAGCCTGTACACGTCCTGCCATGTGCTGTGGGTCACCTAGGATGACTCAGGATACCTGCTCCAGTGTCAATGTGACACAAATAGTTGTGATGCCGTCTTGCTGGATTTTTGCATTATTCGTTATTGTTGTTACTTTTGTCACGAAGCCCACAGATATGGAGAACGTGCTAGACTTTATTTTGTTTTAGGGTCCCTGTTTTTCACTCGTGTCTGCCCATTTTTCCTCTCCCTACTTCTCTCTCTCTTTCTTTCTGTCAGGGCTCACTCTGTCCCCCAGACTGGAGTGCAGTGGCATGCTATGACCACCGTAGCCTCGACCTTCTGGGCTCAGGCAATCTTTCCGCCTCCGCCTCCCAAGTAGCCGGGACTACAGGCGTACACCACCATGCCTGGGTAATTTTTTTTTATTTTTTGTAGAGATGAGGTCTCGCTATGTTGTCCAGGCTGGTCTCAAACTCCTGAACTCAAGAGAACTTCCTACCTCAGCCTCCCAGAGCGCTGGGATTACAGGCACGAGTTGCCGCACCCGGCCCCTACTTTTCCACTTTCTAGTAAATATCCCTGATCTCCCCTTCTTTTCACCCTCTTCCCAGCCTGTTTTTGTCCAATGAACTCTTTACATTTTTAATTTGTTTATTATTAATTCATTTATTTGTTAGTAAGTATATAGACTTGTAGGGTACGAGTGGGGATTTATGGTATAAGTCGGCTGCATATAGATGAAGTTTGGGCTTCTAGGTGACCCTCCTCCCCATGATAGTGGACCAGGTGCTCTTCATATCGTCATGTCCTCCACTCCCTCCTTCCTCCCCCCCTCTCCTGGTAGTGCCCAGAGACTGCCGATCCCACCCTTGTGTGTGACCAGTGACAGGGCCCGCTTATGAGTGAGGACAAGCCGTCTTCGGTGCTTTGTTTCTGGATAGTTCACTTAGTGTGATGGTCTCCAGCCACACCCAGGTTGATAAACTAAGAGGGAAGAAGCTTCTAGAAAAGGCACTTTGCAGGTGGCAGCCACGGCTCCAAGCCACTCCTTCCTGGGCAGGGCATGGGACACAATTGCACTGTGTCGGTGGCCTTAGCTGAACTCCACACCAGCAGGGAGTATCTGCCGCCCTCCCCATCTGTCTCCCAGAGAGAAAAGAAATACAAAGAAAAAGGCCATGCAGAAACGTTCATGCTAGTTGAATGGCTAGGAACTTGGTCCCCAAAGGAAGGGTTCTGGGGAAAGCGGTAGACATAGGACTCTTGAAACCAGTCTCAGTTTTCTCTTTCAGGAAGTGAGGATATTCTGTGTCCCAAAGCTTCTCTTTCACGCACAGTTACTCTGTGTGTGGGTCACATGGAAAGATGCCTGTGAAAGTTCCTTGAACAACAACAACAACAACAAAAAAAAAAAACAGGTCAGGCGTGATGGCTCATGCCTGGTAATCCCAGCACTTTGGGAGGCCATAGTGGGAGGATCACTTGAGGCCAGGAGTTTGAGATAGCCTGGACAACATAGCAAGACCCCATATTGACAAAACATTAGCTGTACGTGGTGGTGCCCAGCTATTCAGGAGGCTGAGATGGAAGGATCACCTGAACATAGAGGGTCAAAGGTGTGAGAAACTGTAATCATGTACTGCACTCCAGCCTGGGCAACAGAGTGAGACCTCAACTCAAAACACATACACACACACACACACACACACACACACACACGCAAAATATCTGAAACCTCATTTTCTTGTTTTTGCCAGCCATATGTCTAGAATAAAAATGCGCAAATTAATCTTTTGATGCCGATGTTAAGCCAACCTTTTCATACAAATTGAAAAATCAAATCTGAAAATGCCAAAGAAGTAATATATTTCTCAGAAGTCTGTGGTAAGAGATATGTAGGACAGCTAATTTTATTCATAACATCTTTAAGAAAAAGAAAATTTGTTCTTTTTAATGCTTGGCACTTTCTATAACCATGGATTTGATCTTTTAAATTTATTTTCCAATGTAGAAACCCTCCACCGCTGGCATCAGTGACCTAAACGTATACAGTTTCTCTAAAGAAATCACATGACATATATTTACTGATCAGAGTTTTACCCCAATGGAAAAATGCGCAAGGAAGCTCATTACTTAAATTTTCGGAGATAGGGAAATTGTTGGGTTTATTTTTTTTCTCCCCAGAATGACCTTTGTGGACTAGTTTTCCAAAAAGAATTTGCATTTCTTTCCAAACACAGATGAGGCCCTGACTAACCCTCAATTTCAGCTGTGTAAACATTGAACTTTCAAACGTCTTGGAAAGAAAAGGAGAACAAAACTTTTAACAACCAATGTAAAACTTGGATAATCACAATTATATTATTGATTATTTCCCTTATGAAATAACCTGCGAGTGTTCTTTCTACAAGAGACAAAATTGTATTTCTTAGTTTCTATGACATGAGTGTAGCAAACATTGTGGAAAACAAGTATTTACTAAATATGTTTGTGTGTGTATAGATGTGTGTATCAAATATAAGATTATATATATATAAAACTATATATTAAAATTTTTTTAATGTAGAATTTAAATTATAGACACATATGAGGGGGACCCCAAAAAACTTGGAATTTATTTATAAAAAATTGTGTATTTATTCTTACATGTTTAAGCTTTAGTCACCTTTAAAGAACTCTCCATCTGATGCAATATACCTATTTAGATGCTTTGCCACTGCTCAAAACAGTTTTTGAACTCGCCAAATTTGATGCCTTTTACTGCTTCTGCTGTTTTTTGTTTTACCCCTTCAATACCGGCAAAATGTTTCCCTGTAGGAACTTTTTTTCATCTGCAGAAACAAACAAAACAAAGCCGTGGTGTGGACAGATGCACTTGTAAATTACCCATCGTGAAATGGGCAAATGCATTGAAAGAATAAAAAAAAAAATTAACTGAAGCTGAATGCAGCCTCTCACAACAATGCTAGCCAATACACGGATGCCAGTGGGTTCCTAGGACACTTACCTAGCAGGGGAAGCCTGGACTGCAAGGGGCCCACTCTCTGAAAGATCATTCCGGTTTTCTTTGGGTCCCCTTTGTATATGTATAATTTTTGACATGTTGTACGCAGAGAGGTCTGTACTTTCGGATTACCTGTGAACATTCCATCTTCATGGAGACTTGGAGACCCTAGGACATAGTATTCCATTTTGTAATATACAATGAAAAATATTGTGAGCCCTCTTTCAGCACAAATTGTAAAGCAAACCTGACTTGCAAGACTGTGCTTTGCTTTTTGGATTTGTATTTCTAACTTCATTCGTTCATAGCTGGCTTCATTTTTGGCTGGCTGAGTCAAGTAATTGAGCAGAATTGCTAATCATGTCGGCTGATACTTTATTCACAATGCCGGGGGAGAGTTGATAAAATTTTCTGCAAGGTTCATGATGGAGTTAATAACAATTTAAGATACATACTCTTAGTTTTCCCAAATCATCCCGTCTAAAAACTTGGAACCCTTCTGACGCTAGCCCCCTCTGTTAGAGTAGCGAAGTAAATTTTTATCCTTTGCACACTTGGAGCGAGCTGGACCAGATGAGGGAGGGGGCAGGTTTTGCCCAGTTTCACACACGAGGAAATAACTTAAGGCGGCTCCATCAACTGCTGCACAGAAATCAGCATTTGGGTGTTTTCCTGGATACTTGTTCTAGGTTTGAATTTGTCATCAGCTCTCAACACTGATTTACAGTTTATTACAGTTCAAGCCAAAAACTGTCAGAGACAAAATAGTCCGAGAGTTGGCCAGAATCAAGAGTGTGAGGGACTTTGTATGTTCTCATTGTTCTGAGAGTCGTGTATACCTCGAAGGTGTGTTTGCTGCCTGACTTGTTTTGAATGCCATAAGAGGAAAAAAGTGTGGGAGCTTCTTTGATAGAATTGTATGAACTTATATTTTTAAAACACTTTTGCTGTTTGATGTAGGAATCAAATTTCCACAGTTAGCTAGGCCCTGCCAAAATAAACATAGGGAATTTATTGTAAAAATAACTCATTAAATTTTTCCTAATAATATTATTATCAAATAACTTGACAAAAAAGTAAGTAGATACTGACATTAAAGTCTTGTCCTCATTGGTAAATATCTTCCCTTTGACCCTACGGTTTTTTGGGGTTGAAGACTCTGGAAACGGTAGAGTGCTCATGAAGTCATTTCATTAGAAGTTATCTAAGTAGATGGGGACACAATATCAATAAGCATGCTTGATTTCAAACCAGGCAAAGTGGGGACCAAAGGGAGGCCCAAACTTTACCTCTATGATGATCACTTGCATAACTAATCCTGAATCATATCCCACGTCTTTAAAATGAAGAATAAGAAAATAAAAAGAAACAAAGGGGAAAAAAAGTTATCTAAGAATTAGGTTGACAGTCATCATTTTCTTATTTGTTACAGCATAAAATAAGAATAGGATCATAGGCAGTGATTTGAACTCGAGAACCATGTTAGAGAAGGGTTGTACTACCCTCCAAGGCTAGTCACAAAATATTGATTGTTTTGTAAAAGCACAGACTTGTTCAAAGACTTCAAACCTGATAGAATTCAGTCATCTTTATTATTATCTCAAAGTGCATGAATTTTGTTGTTATCATTTGTCTTCTCTCACCTTGTTTGTGTTTATCCCAGAGGGGTTAAACTGACTCTGTTAGACTCTGTTTACCTCTAGGTCATACTTAAGCTGGGACTAGAACCCAGACTTGAAATCCTACCCTGAAGCTTGGCTGGCTCTCATTATTTCATTCAGAGTCACATGCTTGCAACAATGGAAGTAGTTAGATTTTTCAGTGATGAAAGGCGATTTTATAAGACCCGGGTTCCTGCCGTGTTTTCCTAATTGTCTTCTGCTGCTGGGTAGTGTTCAGGAGAGGTTGGGAGCATGGCTGATTCCAATAACCACCTAAGAGTTAAATATTATGTGTGGCCCCAGATCCCTGGTCAAGTGTTGGGGAACATTTTTATTGATTTAAGTAGGTGTTACAGCTCAGTAAAGAATGGCCCTGTTTGGCAAGCAAAGCAGATATGGAAACTCCACTCACAGCCAAATTTACAAGAATAAAATAATTGGTTAACGTAAAAGGAAATGGTTTTGACAGATTTACACTCTTGGGGGATATTAGAATTCCACCAGGATTCAAGTGCATTTTTATCTCCAAGTGGAAGAATCCAACCCTGAAAGTGGAAAGCCATCTTCTGGAAAGAAAATGCCATGGACACCTTGGGTCACTCCCCCGTTGTGTTCTCCACTCCGTGGTGTTCTAGGTAATGTGATGTGCCCTATTAACAGTCCTTTGACTTTCTCTACTCTGTTTAAATGTAGATTCAGATCAACCCAGAGAAGAAAAGAAAGAATGCTACTATAATCTCAATGATGCCAGTCTCTGTGACAACGTGCTGGCCCCCAACGTGACCAAGCAGGAGTGTTGCTGTACTTCCGGTGCTGGGTGGGGGGATAACTGCGAGATCTTCCCATGCCCGGTCTTGGGCACTGGTAAGCCTTGGCTCAGCAGGGCCGATACATTAGGGTTGGGTTGGGCCTTGATGCCATGACCTTCACCGCCACCATCATCTGGAGGTGAGATGACCTTCCAGTGAGTTTCATTCAGGAAGCTGTCACCCTCTTTCCTCCTCATACAAACCCTTAAACTCCCCTCTGTCTCAGAATATACTATCAGCTAGGTTCGGTATGCTATCTGGCAGAAAGATCATTTAGTTTTATTCCATTTTTAAATTAAAGTCAGTCTTTGCTAACAACGACACGGTATTATCCATAACGAGAGCTTGTGTATTTAGCTAAGATTATGCTCAAATGGGGTCTTACTAAGTCTTTCATATACTAGACACCACAGAAGTAGAGAAATAATAGTCACAATATCAAGTAAAACATGGATAAAGAAAACATGGGTGGAGCAGGAGGGCTTTTAAAAACAGTTAATGTTTATTATGAAGGCATTTGATCTATTTGTATTTCATCCATATTTGTTGGTGATTTCACTGAATTTGCTGGAATTGCCTTACAGTTATTGAGGCTGAGAAAGCAAAATTAAATTTAAAACATGCATTCATGGAAGATGTTGATTATTTTTTCCTTTTTTTGACTATTTCTTTTCTTGGTTTTGTCTCTTCTGAAATCAGCGGAGTTCACTAAAATGTGTCCTAGAGGAAAAGGCTTTGTACCCACCGGAGAATCCTCCTACGACATTGCTGGCGAGAACTATAAAGGTCAGAATCCCACCGGGACGACTTATAGCACGTGTACATGCCAGACAGTCAAGTGAAACATGGCTTGGGTTACACAAAATTGAAGCTCTTTTGAGTCGTGGAAACTGATTACACAGCCCTTAATCCCTTATTGGAAGAAGATCCCTGTGGGCTCTCAGAGCCAGAACACTTAAGCTGTGTGATGCTGGGAGGTCACTTAACTTGAGTTTCCTCTGAGACAGGAATGATGTCTCAAAAGGCTAGAATGAGGATTAAATGAGATAATATGCGTGGAACCACTTAACACAAAATTCCACACTTAGTAGATGCTTCCTACATCTATTCTCTTATTCTAGAGACATCCTTGAAATCACATAAATTATGATCCTAAAGATTAGACCATAATCATATTTGTCTTTATGGTCACCTACAAAGCTAAGGTTCTTATTTTTTTAGAACTTACCCAACTACTGCTAGGACCTTTGGCTAATGGCCACAGATTTAAAATGAGGAATGGAAGAGAAGAAAACAAAAGTGGACATGTTTTATATATTTAATGCCACCATTATATGAGTCTCAAATAAATGTGCAGCCTTTTAGTTTTGGTGAATATCCACAAGTATGAATATTTCATCAGTAACTATTCACTTTTGACATTTTCATGATAGAGATATTACCTTTTATATACAAAGTGATTTTTTTCTTTATAGTTTAATATTGAAAACTGCTAAGTAGCTGGAAAACAGACTATAAAAACATTTTTATTGTCCATTTTTGGAGAAGTAGTATTTGAATAGTATGGTATAATTCAGTAGCTGGATAAGAAATTCCATTTGTGTTTTTTTAATACAGCTATGACTTAGCCCAATTAAATAGCAAGAAGACTTGGTTTGTAATATGTATTGGATGGTTTCCAAATTCACAAATATCACATACAGTACTCTATTTTTGCAGGGAGGTAGTTAAATCTCACTTCATATTATGGAACAGAGACCCGATTTCACCGTAAAGTCATCCTTTCTTTTATAGAAAAATAAACTCCTCCTTATCCTATTTTAGCAGTGCTGAACATAGTTGGAAGAAAATGGGGTTCAAATCCAACCAGCCATATGTTCTAGGCTTACTTTTGCCATTTTCCATCTGTGTAACTTTGAGCTGGTCAAATATGGCGTCTTCAGTTTTTAAAATAAGGACTAGATGACATTAGCTCCAGAATGCCAGAGCAGATGCTAATCATCACAGTAAAAGCAAGAGATAGCCGGGCTCAGTGGCTCAGCCTGTAATCCCATACTTTGGGAGGCTGAGGTGAGTGGATTGCCTGAGCCCGCGGGTTCAAGACCCTCCCGGGCAACTTGGCGAGACCTCATCTCTACAGTAAATCAAAAAATTAGCCAGGCATAATGGCGTGCGCCTGTAGTTCCAGCTACTTGGAAGGCTGAGGCGGAAGGATCACCTGAGCCCAGCAGGTCGAGGCTGCGGTGGCCGGGAGTGGCCACTGCACTACAGTCTGGTGACAGAGTGAGACTCCAACTCAAAAAAAAAAAAAAAAGCAAGAGATAATAATACCTTTGGGCATATTTGTGCTAGAGTGAATGTAAGTCCTGCACATAAGTTGTCTCGTGCAATCCTGCAGACCCTATTAGGTCGGTGTTCCTGTTATCCCCAGTAAACTGAGATGGCAGGAGCTCTGAATTCTGTGGCAACAGTTCTGCCAACTCCCTCAGTTCATGCTTCCCTTAGCTTATCTTCTTTTGACTTGTCATCCAGTTCCACCAAACTCTTCTTGGGAACCTTCTACATCTCAACCAATGAGAGGGCCAACATACACATTATGGAAGGGCACATTTCTCAAAAGGTCTATTCTTTAGAGAATATTCTCAGTGCCAGTATGGAACCCATAGATCATTTCATCAAAACTAAGGTCACATCTCAGAAACCATATTTACAAATATACCATTTCCGGTAACATTTTGGTCATTGCTCGTTAAATATCACAGACAAATCACATCTGAGTATGTTTTGCTGCATGTCAATCAGGTCTAACTTTAGGAATTTTTTGTTGCGGTGACTGCAAGATTCTTTAGAGTATAAATAACATATCGGCTGGGCTCAGCGGCTCAATCTGTCATCCCAGCACTTTGGGAGACCGAGCCGAGTGGATCGCCTGAGCCCATGGGTTCGAGACTAGCCCGGGCAACTTGGTGAGACCTCGTCTCTACAATAAATCAAAAAATTAGCCAGGCGTGGTAACACACGCCTGTAGTTCTGGTTACTTGGAAGGCTGAGGTGGAAGGATCGCCAGAGCCCAGCAGGTCGAGGCTGTGGTGGCCATGAGCTTGCCACTGCACTCCAACCTGGGTGACAGAGTGAGACTCCAACTCAAACTAAAAAACAACATACCTGGTTTGAAGCCCAATATTGTCTTGACTCTTCTCTTTCACTGGAATATCAAAGCCAGCTCCTTTTTGTATTTTTCAACCTTTTTCCCCCACAGATGCCGATGAATGCCTACTTTTTGGGCAAGAAATCTGCAAAAATGGTTTCTGTTTGAACACTCAGCCTGGTTATGAATGCTACTGTAAGCAAGGGACATACTATGATCCTGTCAAATTGCAGTGCTTTGGTAAGCTTGAAGAGGGTAGAGTACAGTGTGCTGGAGAAACTGACAGATGGGGGGGCAACCAGCAATGCTATGTAGTAAATATAATTTCCTTGAATCTAAATTATGGGTTGGAAAGATGTGTCCGTGTTTTGGAGATCTTTTCTTAGGCAAGATTTTAGAAAATCGAAAACCTCCTTACAGCTGTTTGAATGAGTTTCAACCCAAGAGTTAATATTCAATGTGGAATTATAATTCAGGCCACTGGTCTAACGGAAGCGTTCTTTGGTCTGTGGAACCTCCTGTCTCATCACTTATACTATGTGAGTGAAAGTCATTTTAAATACCGACCCAGACGTTAATGCTTAAGCAGAAAACCATATACACGTGGCAGAAAAACACAGCAAAAGGAAATCATTTTAAAAGTATCATAAAAAGGCATTTTATCTTAAATTTCTCAGCATATCCTGTCCATAGATGTTTTCTTTCTTTCTTGAATGTCAGCGGCAGTAACGTTTTTCCAATCAGTACAACTTACATTTTTATAGTCAGGGCCACTGCTTTCTTTTGGATGGTAATACGCAATTAGCTGCCCCTGAAATCTGAACTAAATTTAGCAACGTGTAGAGTTGGGTACGTGTAGGAGGCACAACCAATTGCTGGTTTTCTTTAATTATTATTTTTTTCTCTTAAGATATGGATGAATGTCAAGACCCCAACAGTTGTATTGACGGCCAGTGTATTAATACAGAAGGCTCTTATAACTGCTTCTGTACCCATCCCATGGTCCTGGATGCTTCTGAAAAGAGATGCATACGACCGGCTGAGTCCAATGGTATGTCTCCGTGTGAAATGCAAACCTGTGTCCAAATAAGTCTCGCAAGGTTTTCCTTTGGACTCAAATGTGAGCTACTGGAAATCAGAAAAATGAATGCCTTGGGTATTTTGAAATAATTAAAATGAGATACTCAGAGAAATTATAATAAGACGCATATCCTTGGTATGTAGGAGACTAAATTTCCTGAACATACTCATTAGGTAGACACTGGAGTATGAAGTGGCTGGGCAAATGGCAGAGCTGTGCTGTGCTGAGAACTTGTCATACCTGGCCTCCATAGGCAGAAGAGGAAGATACCATTCAGGGAGGGTGGTCAGATGTGGTCAGCTAGAGTGGAGGACACAGAGCTCAACAAAGCAGAAGGTGGTGTTTCACGAGGTGGTGGAACACCCCAAAGCCCACTGATAGAAATCCTGCCGGGCATAGTGACTCACACCTATAATCCCAGCACTTTGAGAGGCCAAGATGGGAGGATTGCTCGAGTCCAGGAGTTCGAGACCAACCTGGGCAGCAGAGTAAAACCTCGTCTCCACAAAAATAAAAAAAGTTAGTCAGGTGTGGTGGCACACGCCAGTAGTCCCAGGTACTTGGGAGGCTGAGGTGGGAGGATTGCCTGAACCCAGGAGTTTGAGGCTGCAGTGAGCCATGATCATGCCACTGCACTCCAACCTGGGTGACAGAGTGAGAACCCGACTCAAAAAATAAAAATAAAAAATCCTTGTTCATCCCTGACAAAGCAACAGGCCACTGATAATTGGCGTGATGGATCAGCTGTCATGTTCAGGAGAGCACTAGTGGATGAGGTCAGTTGAAAGGTGGAAGGTTGGAATAGAGGATTATGGGATGCAGTGTCCCCAGGGCAGGGCTTTTGCAGATGACGTGGGTGAGAAAGCATGAACCCAAGAGTTGTTATGTGGAAAAAGATGGTAGGACCCGACAGAGGAGTCAATGTGGGAAAGCAGTGATGGGCAGAGTGAGATGTGCACCAGCTGTAAGAGGGATAGGAGGGGGCATCTCACGTGTCAGCGGGAAGTGATGGCACAAAGCATCAAGTTGGAGCAGGATGGCAGGTGGAATTTCAGCTGAGGGACAGACACTCAGTTGGAGACGACAGAGATTTGATCTGTGGAAAGACCAGGCAGGATTCAGACTTTTCCTTGCAAGTCACTCTTAGAAACAGGGATGGAAACTGAGGCTCTTTGGCGACCCGTAGTGTTTATGAAATCAGAATAACACATGCAATGGTCTTGAAACGTTGTCTTCCCTTTCAGAACAAATAGAGGAAACCGATGTCTACCAGGATCTGTGCTGGGAACATCTGAGCGATGAGTACGTGTGTAGCCGGCCCCTTGTGGGCAAGCAGACCACCTACACTGAGTGCTGCTGCTTGTACGGAGAGGCCTGGGGCATGCAGTGTGCCCTCTGCCCCATGAAGGACTCAGGTGAGCCTGCCGCCCTCTGCCCAGCGAAGGATCCAGGTGACCCCATGTCCCCCACTCCCCGTGAAGGATTTGGGTGAGCCCATCACGCTCTGCCCTGTGAAGGATTCAGGTTAGCCCTCATCTCCCTCTGCCCCATGAGCAATCAGGTGAGCAGATGCCACAGGCAACCAAGCTTGAAATCAATGAGACATGAAATAGATGGGAAGTGAGCATAGAGGGGCTGGAGCCATTCTCCCGGTGCTCTGCTGTATCACATCTTTTTCACATGCGCAGTGGTTTTTGGATGGCTTAATTTAAAAATGATATGTATGTCTGCTAAAGAATTGAAGGCCAGGCTCGGTGGCTCAGCCTATAATCCCAGCGCTTGGGAAGGCTGAGGCGAGTGGATTGCCTGAGCCCATGGGTTCAAGAACAACCCGGGCAACTTGGCAAGACCTCGTCTCTACAATACATCAAAAATTAGCCAGGTGTGGTAGCATGCACCTTTAGTTCTGCCTACTTGGAAGGCTGAAGCAGAAGGATTACCGGAGCCCAGAAGGTCGACCCTGGGGTGGCTGTGAGCATGCCACTGTACTCCAGCCTGGGCAACCGAGTGAGACTTCAACTCAAAAAGAATTTAAATAATTAAAGAGGTTGTGTCTCCCTCCTGCCACCCCGTGGCAGTGGACCTTTGTGCCTTAAGGGTGCTCATGCTGGACAGTTGTGTGTTTATCATCCTAGTCTTTCTTCTGTATGTTAATTGTTGTCATACATTTATATGAGGGATTGCTATAAATATTTATATTTAACAACGTACTTAACCCCGGAGTCCTGTCACACACTTTTATACCACCATAGACTTCTGCATTTCCTTTAGTGTGCTTCCTGCCTGCAAAGTTGGAACCAAATAATGTATGGTTTCTGTAGCTAACACCTTTGTTTTCCTGTATAGGAAAAGGCCTCTTTTATGGCATATGCTATCTTACTGAGGAGATAACTTTTTTCCAATTGCCAACTAATTTTCTATTCATTATCATAAAATAACTTGTTCTGAAAAAAACCAAAAAACTGGAATCCATATCATCAGTCTAAGCCATGCTTTGCTGTTTGCACTTTAGCATCTGAGTCTGGGGTCCTCTGATAATCATGACATCTGACAATGGCTACAAGGTACTATTTCACCCTTTTTTCTTTTTCTTCTTTTTGAGTAGGAGTCTCTGTTGCCCAGGCTGGAGCGCGGTGGCAAGCTCATGGCCACCTCAGCCTCCACCTGCTGGGCTCAGGCGATCCTTCCACCCCAGCCTTCAAGTAGCTGGAACTACAGACGCATACCACCAGGCCCAGCTAAATTTTGTGGTTTGTTGTAGAAACAAGGTCTCACCAAGTTGCCCAGGCTAATCTCAAACCCCCAGGCTCAGGCAATCCTCTCCCCTTGGCCTCCCAAAGTGCTGGGATGACAGGCTGAGCCACCATACCCAGACTGTTTCGCCTTTTAACAGCTGTCCTATCAGGATGCATTTTACGATCTGTGGTCTCTTAGAATTGATGAAAGGTGGTAACTTTTGAATGGCTGCACAGAATGGTTTTATAGGTGCACCATGATGTCTTCGATTCTCTCTAGGGCTGAGCCCTTGGGTTGATTGTCACCCAGCCTTTCCCTGCCCTAATCCTGATTCTACTATTACAAATGATGCTGCTGTGAATCTCTATGTGTGCACTTGCAGGAGGCCTCATTGCCTGAGCCCAGGGGTTCAAGACCAGCCTGGGAAGCATGGCGAGACCTCATCTCTACAATAAAATTAAAAAATTAGCTAAGCATGGTGGCGCATGCCTGTAGTCCCAGGTACTTGGAGGACTGAGGCAGAAGGATCACCTGAGCCCAGCAGGTTGAGGCTGAGGTAGCCATGATTCTGCCACTACGCTCCAGCCTGGGGGACAGAGTGGGAGACTCTGAAGCAAAAAAAAAAACCCCAAAAAACAACAACAACAACAAAAACTGGGTAAAGAAGTATGCATACTTTAAATTTACTATCTTATTCCCCAAAATTATTGTAAAATTTTACACTCACTTTAATTTACTCAATTTAAAACAATCCAAATACTTTGCTAGGAGAAATGAATTTTAGGACACTATATCAAGATTCTAAAATACAGATTTTAGAGTATTGCATCGACTATTTTCAACTGAGGTTTTAGAAAACACGCTTTTAAATATAAGTTGGAACAGATATATGTAAAGAAATATATACTATATAATACTTTTCAGAGAGGACAGGATATGGGGGAAACTCATGATACCACATGCCAAATTTAAAAAAAAAAAAAAAGGTTAGTATCATTGCTACACTATTTCTAATTGGTCTATGCACAGCAATTATAATACATTCTCCAGAAAGAAACTCCAGTGTACGTGGTCAGTCAGATCCTCAAAATGAGTGATTTCCAATCTTTTTATTTTTTGAACCATGATAGTTTTGTCCACTGAATTACTATTTTGCCTCTGGGATATAAATCCATTTGCATCCAAGATGCTAGGGACTGGCTGGAGGGAACCATTGCTCCTGAGTTTTGGGGTGGTCTGTGAGGACTCAGGATTTCTGAGATCACACGTTGAAAACTGCTGCTCCAAGTGTATCAGTTGGGGAATAGAAATTCACAAGGCAGCTCGGAGGGAGTATTTCTTTCTTTCTTTCTTTCTTTTTTTTTTTTTGAGTTGGAGTCTCTCTCTGTCACCCAGACTGGAGTGCAGCAGGCATGCTCCCAGCCACCGCAGCCTCGACCTGCTAGATTCCAGTGATCCTTCCACCTCAGCCTTCCGAATGGCCGGAATTACAGGCATGTGCTACCACGCCCGGCTGATTTTTTAATTTATTGTAGAGATGAGGTCTCACTGCCTAGGCGGGTCTCGAACCCGCGGGCTCAGGCAATCCACTCACCTCAGCCTCCCAAAGGCGTGGGAGTACAGGCTGTGCCACTGAGCCCGGCGGGAATATTTCCTTGATACCACCAAAATTACAGCCCTAGAGTCAGGGGATCATCTGTCGTGAATCCAAAGAGAAGTACACAGTGAAGTTCCCATTTTTCCAGAGTTCCTGCGACTGGTTGGCATGCCCTTAACTAGCACCTGATCTGCTAGTTGTGCCTACTCTCACCCCTCTCTGTTGGAGTGGAGTTACTAAAGGTTGCCTGACTTTGAGTCCCGGCGTGGCAATTTGTTATCTGCATGAGCTTGTTATTTTGTCTCTCCATGCCTTGGTTTCCTTGTGAAAATGTCACCTGTCTCTTAGGGTGGTGGTGAGGGTTTAATAAGTTAATACGTGAACACTTAACAGCGTGCTCGACACCTGATAAGCTGTCAGAAGATGCTAGCAACTACTGCTGCTCCCAGCAGGTGTCTCAGATCAGATGCGTTCTCAGATGTAATTAAAATCCAAAGGATCTTGTATGATATACAACCACCTAACAACATCTGAACACAAATTAAGGACAGACGAATATAGGAACCATTGTCCTAAATGTAAAACTTTCTGTCCCAGACCACTGCTTTGTAAACATTATGAGCATGTCAGTGACTGGGGGAACCTTATGCAAAAACGATTCTGCTCCTTAGGTTGTAGAAGATGGGGTGGAGGATTGCCAGGATTTGCATTTCTCATAAACCCCAAGGCAATCTGTTGCAAGGGTCTAGAGACTTCTAATAGCATCCAACTCTATTTTGTTAAACCCTGTTTAACGCTGGCAGTTATTCCTTTTGCATCAAGGAAGCTAAGGATGTGTGAATTTTAACACAGGTCTGTCATCATTTCTGCCACGAAAGCTTTTAAATAGACCTTTTCTCGATGTGTGCATTATTGAGCAAGAAAGACCACATCGTCTGTTCATCTGAGCTCTGAACGAACCCCAGCTGGTCAGACACCAAGCCTCCCAATGTCCCCAGGAGGGTGGCACTGCTCTGGGGAGCAGTTAGTTACTGACAGAAACAGGGCTGGAGGAACTGGAGGTATAAATCACACCACTTGTCACCGGCTTTGAGCATTAAAGTGCAGTGTAAAGTAAAGCTTTGGCCCTGGAGCCAGCCTTCACACGTCCGGTCCAGGTCATGGGCACTAACTCTTGGATGGTGGCAGCTGCGTCCGAGCATTCTGGTGGGTGGAGGAGGTGGAAGTGGCTGCGGGGATGGTGTTCTCTGGAGTGAGGTGGCATCTTGCAGGATGGGTAGGCACCACCTGCAGGGAAACGGCGGTGGGTCGTGTCAGGGTAGCTTCACAGGAGAATTGCCTCACTGTAGAATTCATACACTTCTGGGGCTGCTCAGGGTCCTATTTCAATCCTCAGCTAAAGTCTCAGAGGCCAGATGGCAGGCTACATTGGGAGAACGTTCTAGATGATTGGCGGCAGCGCTGTGGGTGTGTCAGTGATAGCTTGCCCAAGTGGTTGTGGACAGTCAGCTTCTCTATCTGGGCCTTTGGAGGCCTCCTTTTCCTCATCTACCCTCCGATCCTGCGCATTCTCTTTTTTTGAGTTGGAGTCTCACTCCATCGCCCAGGTTGGAGTACAGTGGCATGCTTCCGGCCACCACAGCCTCGACCTGCTAGGCTCCAGCGATCCTTTCACCTCAGCCTTCCAAGTAGCCAGAACTAAGGGGTGCGCTACCATGCCCAGCTAATTTTTTGATTTATTGTAGAGACAAGGTCTCACCAAGTTGCCTGGGCCGGTCTCGAACACGTGGGCTCAGGCAGTCCACTCGCCTCGGCCTCCCAAAGTGCTGGGATGACAGGTTGAGCCACCGAGCCCAGCCCCTGCCCACTCTTAAAATGTTTTGATGGATCCTCCAATTTGAGCTCTTTCTCGAGGTATCATGCCAGCCTCTGAGAGACGAAGCTGTTTGGAAAAATTGGGTCAGGAAAATGAACCCCTCATCCATATCACAAGTGGGGAGAGGCTGGTCATTGGTCTTTCTGGGAGTTTTTAGTGCCATGCTATGAGGAAATCATAGAGTTATCAGAACTGTGAGATCTTTAGTGGATATGGAGTTTACTGGGATGTGAATTTTCTGTTGCTTGGTTTTTCTGGGTCTCAGTTATAATGGAAAGTAATGATAGCTAACATATGTATAGCACAGTGCCAGGCACAGTTCAGAATGATTTCCATCTATTGAGAGGTTTAATTTTCCAAGCCATTTTATATATTCAGTTACACTGCTCTCCCCCACCCCCTTATCTGGAGCTTCATGTTCTGTGGTTTCATTTACCCGTGGTGAGCCATGGTCCAAATATTAAGGGGAAAATTCCAAAAATCAACAACTCAAAAGTTTTAAATCGCACACCGTGCCAAGTAGTGTGGAGAAATCTGGCATTGTCCCACCCCAGAAAGGAATCTTCCCTCTGTCCAGCAGATCCAGGCTGCGTATGCTACCTGCCCGATGGTTAAGCAAGCCAGCCTGGTTAACAAATCAAGACAAAACGACTGTGTAGGGTTTAATACTGTCCACGGTTTCAGATATCTTATCCCTATGGATGGGGAGGATTATCATGCCTCCTTTTTCTGGGAGAGGAGCTCAGACACAGAAAGGTTAAGTTACCTGCCTTGATCATAGTCCAGTAAGTGGTAGGTGCAGATCCAGGCTTACCCAGGCTCCAGAATCTGTGTCCTAACCACTTCAGCATGACTTGTGTCTCTATCTCCCCAAGATGTCTAAGCACATCTGAAATAAATAAGTTGCTTAGAACATAAAGGTAACAAAGTGAAGAATTAAAGGTGAGATTTTAAAATTTTAAAATTCTCATTGTGTGCTAAGCAAAGAGAAGGACCGCAGTTTTAGAGATAATAGCACAGAAAACTTAGACAGTGTATCATCAAATCTGTATTCCTAAACACATTGGCAGGCATAACAGAAAACAACACATATTCAACGAACGAGTGAATTAAAGCAAGTCATTACTTCCCAGTAAATATATCTCTTGGCGATGCCTAGCACTTAATCCAAAATGAACTTTAATGTTTTTACTTATTGATACTCTTTTTTTATTTTTGACTTGGAATCTCACTCAGTTGCCCAAGCTGGGGTGCAGTGGCATGCTCATGGCCACCCCAGCGTAGACCCACTGGGATCTGGCGATCCTTCTGCCTCAGCCTTCCAAGTGGCCAGAACTACAGGCACGCACTACCACACCCGGGTAATTTTTGATTTATCGTAGAGATGAAGTCTCACCAAGTTGCCCAGACTGGTCTTCAATCTGCGGGTTCAGGCAATCCACTCGCCTCGGCCTTCCAAAGTGCTGGTATTGATTACAGACTGAGCCACCGAGCCCGGCCTATTGCTACTCTTAAACATGTAAACGTAAATGTTCCAGGAAGCATACATATTAATTGCAAGATATACAAAATGCTGTCATCTCATGGAAATAAAAATCTATTGGCCTGCAGGTGAAAGAAAATTATACACATTTGAACACTAGAATCTGAAATAACCAGGGATCCCAGTGTCATCTTATATTGTTCAAATAATGAGAGTTCTGACAAGTAAATTGTTAAAATCATTAGTCGTTGTAAGTGAATTGCACATGGATACTTGACAAAGGGCATTAGTGTGTTTTTGGGAGAATGCCACCTATTGGTGGTAGAATGTACTGCAATGCAGGTGTGGATAGTGAGCGTGAAAAGAAATTGGAAGATGTTACAGTTTCCTAAGACATGAATATTGTCCAATATACAGAGGCGCAGGCCCCCTCCATGTTGCTAGATCAATTTAGAGATATAGATATACAGATGCATCTGATTCACAAAGTCTAGTTCTGGGAGATTGTTCTGTAGATATTCTTGACTTGAGTGCCAAGAAGAAAAATATTATAATTACAGATAATAAGAAAAAAGTGGGCTGGGCTCGGTGGCTCAGCCTGTAATCCAAACGCTTTGGGAGGCCAAGGCGAGTGAATTGCCTGAGCCTGCAGGTTTGAGACCCACCTGGGCAACTTGGTGAAACCTCGTCTCCACAATAAATCAAAAAATTACTTAGCCGGGCTCGGTGGCTCAGCCTGTAATCCCGTGCCTTTGGGAGGCTGAGGTGAGTGGATTGCCTGAGCCCACGGGTTCGAGACCCGCCTGGGCAGCAAGACCTCATCTCTACAATAAATAAAAAAATCAGTCGGGCGTGGTAGCGCATGCCTGTAATTCCGGCTACTGGGAAGGCTGAGGCAGAAGGAGCGCCGGACCCCAGCAGGTCGAGGCTGCGGTGGCCGGGAGCAGCCACTGCACTCCAGTCTGGGTGACAGAGTGAGACTCCAACTCAAAAAAAAAAAAAAATTAGCCGGGCATGGTAGCACGCGCCTGTAGTTCCAGCTACTTGGAAGGCTGAGGCAGAAGGATTGCCGGAGCCCAGCAGGTCGAGCCTGTGGTAGCCATGAGCATGCTGCTGCCCTCCAGCCTGGGTGATGGAGTGGGACTCCAACTCAAAAAAAAAAAGAAAATAAAAGAAAAAGAAATATGTAGAACCCATTCTTTCAGTGGGGAATGGGTGGATGAATTACAGTGCATTCATATAGTGGAAAATACTGTGTAGCCATTTAAAAAATGAGACATAGCAGTCCGGGCGCAATGGCTCAAGTGTGTCATCCCAGCACTTTGGGAGGCCGAGCCAAAAGGATTGCCTGAGCTCAAGGGTTCGAGGCCAGCCTGGGCAACTTGGTGAAACTTCGTCTCTACAATAAATCAAAAAACAAGCCGGGTGTAGTAGTTCCAGCTACTTAGAAGGCTGAGGTAGAAGGATCACCTGAGCCCAGCAGGTCAAGGCTATGGTGGCTGTGAGTGTGCCACTGCTCTCCAGCCTGGGCAACAGAATGATACTCTGACTAAAAGATAAATAAATAAATAAAATAAAAACGAGACATAGCTAAGGATCCTAATAGAAATGGGTGTCGGCTGGGCTTGGTGGCTCAGCCTGTAATCCCAGCACTTTGGGAGGCCGAGGTGAATGGATTGCCTGAGCCCACAGGTTCGAGACCCACCTGGGCGACTTGGCGAGACCTCATCTCTACAATAAGTCAAAAATTAGCTGGGCGTGGTAGCGCGCACCTGTAGTTCCAGCTACTTGAAAGACTGAGGCGGAAGGATCGCTGGAGCCCAGCAGGTCGAGGCTGCAGTGGCTGGGAGCGGCCACTGCATTCCAGTCTGGGTGACAGACTGAGACTCCAACTCAAAAAACAAAAAACAAAAAAAAAGGATTGGATGTCTAATCCATATTTGTAAACAAGGCCTAGAACAACATGTTTTAATCACTTGCATGAAAGATAGAAAGGAAAAACATACCTGGCTAGGCTGAGGACTGTCCAGAGATTGATTTCCTTTCTACCGTTTGATGTCCTGTTTAACAGGTCTTCTGCAGCTGTTGATCTGCATTCTTGGATTTCACCAACTGCAGATCAAAAACGTTTGGAAAAAAAAATAACAGTGCCATCAAAAATAATAGAAATAGGCCAGGCCCGGTGGCTCAATCCTGTCATCCCAGCACTTTGGGAGACCAAGGTGAGTGTATTGCCTGAGCCCATGGGTTCGAGAACAGCCTGAGCAACTTGGAGAGACCTTGTCTTTACAATAAATCAAAAAATTAGCCAGGCGTGGTGTTACGCACACCTGTAGTTCCGGCTTCTTGGAAGGCTGAGGCAGAAGGATTAGCTGAGCCCAGCAGGTCGACACTGGGGTAGCCATGAGCGTTGCCACTGTACTCCAGCCTGGGCAATGGAGTGGGACTCCAACTCAAAAAAATAAATAAATAAATAATAATAAATACACAGTATAACAGCTACTCACAGAGCATTTGCATTATGTTAGGTATGATTAATCCTAGAGATTAATCCTAGAGATAAATGGGAGAATGTGCCTAGGTGACACGCAAAGATGACAGCACCTTCTATAAGGTATTTGAGTGTCTGAGGATTTTGGTATCTGCAGGGGGTCCTGGAACCAGTCCCCCTCAGGTGCCAAGGGAGGACAGTACATGTTTGTCCTCTTCAAAATAAATATTGTTTATTGATTGTCAAGCATAAGCCACCACGACTAAAATGGTGCAGGTAAAGAAGGGACCGTGAGCTCCAAATAAGAAGTCAAAAAACCTGGGTCGCTCTTTCTGCTTCCCTCACGACTCCTGTTGCCATCTTGAACAAACGGTCCTCTGCATCTGGGAGTCGTCAGCGTGTAGATAGAGAGAAAGGTCTAACTAGAAGTTGAACTCTGCCACTGTACTCTAGCCTGGGTGACGGAGTGAGACTCCAAAAAAAAAGAAGAAGAAGAGTTTGAACTCTCTGAGGACAGGAATTGTATTAAGTTGTTTATCACTGCCTCCCCTTGTGAGTGTTGGGTGAATGACTAATAACCAAGATTTTGACTCATAACACGTTTTGACTAATAAAAATTTTATTTAATTCTGTTGAATTAAAGAACAAAAGCACAAAGCCACACCATGAATGGGCACTTAGTGAGGATCTGTGGAGTTAAAGCAAAGTCAGAATTGTCCGACTTCCTTCCGGTGAGGTAGACAGTGTGGTGAGGGAACAGAAGGTATCTGGAAGGGTTATTCGTCCTCTTCTTAATAATGCTAAGAAGACTGATGATTACTGCAAATGAATTATGTACATCCTATGGCTTACGAGAAGAGATAAGTAAATGATCTGAAATGAGATTAATCTTTTTAGTAATGCACCTGTTTTCAGTTTTCATTAAATTATTTTCATATTTGTTTCTTCATTTTGTTATTGATTGAACACCTACTATGTGCTAGGCAAAAACTCTTGGAACCCATGTACGGTTTGTCTTCAATGAGATGTAAAATGAAACTCAGAATTCTAATATCTTATTCCTAAATATGATGTCATTTAAACATACAAATGATACCTTGTTTAATAGACCTCACAAAATTTTTTTAATTCTTCCTAATGTAGCCTATCTGCTCCAGTTTTTTTAATAGAATTTTGCAAAAGGGAGAAAGAATTTGGAATTGGTCTTAAAACAATTAAGCTAGTGATTCCTTCCATATTCATGCATGACTTTTACGTGTTCCCAGATCTCCGTGTGAGAAGTTTCATAATACCCTTGGAGGTGTGAGGGAAGATAGGGATTTGACTCATGGCCTACACTCAAAAAAATGTCGTAACTGGGCAATGGTTGCAAAAGGCCTTTCAGCAGTCATAGCAGAAAGGCTTTTCCAAGAAATATGTTTCCGAAGAATTTTAATAATAACTTTGGAACATCCTACGTGTGAGACATAATGAGTGGTCCCTGCCTTTGATTCGGGCCCTCCGGGACCTCATTCTGCCTTTGGTCCTGGCTGTGTCCTTATGCTGGGCAATTTATTACAGTTTCCTTCATCCAAAGTCGAGACCTCGTTGTGAGGTCACGATAATTAATACCCTGGTTTTGAAAGCACTTTGAATCACAGACCCTGGGCATTACGATTAAAGAAAGAATCGCTGTGAATCAGTTGTGATAGAAAATGAAAATCAAATGAGGAAGATAGAAAAGGCCTTCCAAACTGAATGGCCGTCAAGCACGTGCTCAGAATGTTTATGCCATGTGCACGCTGTTTAGAAACAGGTAAGCGATCCATTTCTCTGGGACTGAACTCTTGGAATGGTAGAGCTAGATTGAGTTGGATGTTACATGGACTGGCCCAGAAGCCAAATGTCGTCTTCCTCCTTGAAAGGCTTCTTCTATTTATTTAGAAAGCTTCCCCTCATCCCTTCCCAAGAAGGGGTGTAAATACTTTTCCCACTCTAAAAGGATCGTTGCAAAATAAAATTCAGTGGTAACGTAGGCACGTTCAGCTCTGATGTGATGTGATCCTTGTGTGAGTGTCCCCATTGGTAAACTGACCGTGTCACCAGTACCTGCTTCAGTGGGTCGTTTGAGGATGAGAGGTGACCATGTATGTGAGATGCTCAATGGATGGTAAATGTGCACAGGTGTTAGAGGTTATTCTGCATCGGGTTTTGTTTCGAGAAACGCACAGAGCTGATACTTATCCCACGGTCCTTCATGTCGTACAGTGCTAGAAATTTCTTCCAAAGGGGGCCTGAATCAAAGACAGTGAGGCGTGGGAGGCTGTTCAGGAAATAGCACAGAGCAGACACTCTCACGGACTTGCAGGGAAGTTTCTCCTGTGTCCTGCCAGGCTCCTGACCTTTAACCTGTACAAAGTATGATGTCTGAGGGAAGCTTTACACACGCAAAGGACCATTGAATGTGGAGTTCTCGTGAACATTCTATGTATTCAGTTTATACATGTTAGACACCTAGATTTTCCTAAGAATTTAAGCTCAACTTACACTTTAGATTATTCTGCTTATTTTATTTTTTAGATTAGAAAATATAGCTTATTTAGAAAGTAAATTAAGCCGGGCTTGGTAGCTCATCCTGTAATCCCGCGCCTTGGGAGACTGAGGTGAGTGGATTGCCTGAGTCCGTGGGTTCGAGACCCGTCTGGGCAACTGGGCGAGACCTCATCTCTACAATAAATCAAAAAATTAGCCAGGCGTGGTAGCGCGTGCCTGTTGTTCCAGCTACTTGGAAGACTGAGGCAGAAGGATCGCCGGAGCCCAGCAGGTCGAGGCTGCGGTGGCCGGGAGCGGCCACTGCACTCCAGTCTGTGCGAGGGAGTGAGACTCCACTCAAAAAAAAAAAAAAAAGTAAATTAGAGAGAGAAAGAAAGAGGAGATTCACCTCCCCAAGGTAGGGAAGGGGGCCAAAGCCAAGAAACATGGTGATGACCATAGCTCAAAGAGCACATGGCCACACCAGAGTCTAGTAAGGCTGATTATTCTTTTTATCAGTCCTAAAACTTGTTATAAAATAAGATCAGGCTGGGTGCAGTGGCTCATGCTTGTAATCCCAGCACTTTGGGAGGCCAAGACAGAAGACTTACTTGAGCCCAGGAGTTCAAGACCAGCCTAAGTAACATAGCAAGACCTTGTCTCTACAAAAAAATCAAACTATTACCTGGGTGCGGTGGTGCATACTATAGTCCCAGCCGCTCAGGAGGCCGAGGTGGGAGAATTTTGGAGCTTGAGGCTGCCGTGAGTATGATTGTGCCTCCGCACTCAGTCTGGGTGACAGAGTGAGACACCAAATAAAAATCTCTATATAAAATAAGATCAGTTTTTATTTTTTGCTTGTGTATATGTCTCAAGGAACAGATTAAACTTGTGTTGTTTCTGTATATAAATGTTGTTAGTTAAATGTTTTGAACACTTGGGTCTCCACTTATAAATTTTATGCATTTGATTTTCTCTCAAGCACTTTATATGCCTGAAAGGTGGGCCCACCGTCCTGATAAGCATTTTCTTTTTTTTTTTTTTTTTTTGAGTTGGAGTCTCACTCTGTCGCCCAGACTGGAGTGCAGTGGCCGCTCCCGGCCACCACAGCCTCGACCTGCTCTTATGCATCTAATAATTTCAAAATACAGCAGACTGAATTCCCTAATACATTTACTGTTCACAGCCCAATCAAATTCTCTTAATTTGCATTCAACTTAAAATCCTAAATCTAAAATCAATTTCAAGTTGGAATCACAAGGCCTGTCAGTGTCTCTTATATGATTCTCTTACACCCTACAGACTTACATAGTAATAAGCAAAAAAAAAAAAACCAAAAAAAAACGCCCTCACTCTGAAACCTGTAACCAGAAAAGAGTTAACATTCTAAGCTTAATTTGCTCTACTATTTCCATAGCAGAATTATCATCTCAGACCAGCTGAGGTTACTAGGTGAGAAATTTAGGACTCTGGGTCCTTACTGCTTCCATCTTAACAGGGGACCCCAAGTGTTTGTCATATATACATTTTTTTTTTTTTAAGTTGGAGTCCACTCTGTCACCCAGACTGGAGTGCAGTGGCCGCTTCCGGCCACCACAGCCTCGACTGCTGGGCTCCGGCGATCCTTCTGCCTCAGCCTTCCAAGTAGCCGGAATTACAGGCATGCGCTGCCATGCCTGGCTGATTTTTTGATTTATTGTAGAGATGAGGTCTCGCCGCCCAGGCAGGTCTCGAACCCGTGGGCTCAGGCAATCCACTCACCTCAGCCTCCCAAAGGCATGAGACTACAGGCTGAGCCACCGAGCCTGGCTTACATTTTTTTTAAAGATGAGGTCTCCCTCTGTCACCCAGGCTAGAGTGCAGTGGCATGATCACAGCTCACTGCAGCCTTGACCTGCTAGGCTCAGGTGATCCTCCTGTCTCAGCCTCCCAAGTACCCAAGACTGCAGGTGCACACCACCATGCTGATTTTTCATTTTTGTAAAGATGAGGTCTCACCAAGTTGTCCAGCCTGGTCTCAAACTCCTGGGCTCAAGCAAGCCTCCCACCTCGGCCTCCCAAAGTGCTGGGATTACAGGCGTGAGCCACCACACCTGGCTCATGTGTGTTATTTTTGTCATCAGTCTCTTCCATTGCAGAAACTCTCAAGGGAATGATAGGACAGAGAAAATAAATTGAACCTTTTCTCTGACTCCCTGTGCCCGTGCATCAGGCCCCCTCTCCTGAAGGGAAATGCACCCCGTCGAGATTCCCTGCTAGGCTGTTGTCTGCCAGCTGAGGGCTTTTGTGGTCTTTTAACTAACTTGGGAAAGAGGTGCTAGTCTTGTGAAAGAGGTTCATTAAGGAAAGTGAAAGGCAGCAAAGCTGGATAGAAGAAGGGGGAAATACTAGAAGCTCAACTGTGGACTTTTAAAAACAGCCATGTTTGGGCAGGTGCACTGGAAGGAAAGCAAGCAGTTGGCCAGGAAGGCAAATCTGGGTGTGATTGTATTGAGGGTGTTGATTGAAAGCAGAAGGAAAGCGAACATGGTTTGCCCAAAGTGAGGTAGTTAAAAAAACAAAAACAAAAAACACCTTGCTGGGCCTGGTGGCTTGCACCTGTAATCTCAGCATTTTGGGAGGCTGAGGTGGGAGGATTGCTTGAGCCCAGGAGTTCAAGACCAGCTTGGGCAACATAGCGAAACCTTGTCTCTACAAAAAAATTTTAAAAATTAGCAGGGCGTGGTGACATGTGCCTGGAGTCCCAATTCCTCAGGAGCCTGGGGAGGGAGGGATTGCTTGGGCCCAGGAGGTCGAGGCGGTGGTGAGCCATGATTGTGCCACTGCCCTCCAGCCTGGGCAACATAGACCCTGAGCATTAAGATTAAAGAAAGAATAGCTGTGAATCAGTCATGATGGAAAATTAAAATCAAAGAGGAAAATAGAGACGACCTCTCAAACTAAGTGGACATCAAGACACTCAAAAAAAACCCCCAAAAACCTAATGGGGGAAATCTTACTTTCTCCTCGGTTTCCTGCTACCCTGCTGAAGACAGACGTCTGGAGGCATGCTAGACCTAACAAAAGCTTCAGTTCCCAAACCCAATTCCCTGGATCATGAGAGGGACAGCCAGGGGACCTTTCTAGGTGACACCATGGCATGAACTCTATTAGGAAAAATGCCTAAAACTGTCGTCTCGGTGTCCTCAGTGACAATTCTAGAACAGGTCAACGTGTGAGGGGTCTGGTGACGAGACCAGCCATTGGTGATACAGGCACTTCCCAGTTTGTGATTTCTTTACCGCTTGGACTTGGGAGAGTTCATTTCATCCATGTGTTTCCCCATGAAGTTGTCCTGCATGGGAGTGCTGGTATCTGGCCACCCCCTCATAGAAAATATTCTGAATAAACAGTTATCATGATGATACAGGAAAGGGATTGGTAGTGATGGGAAACTGCCAGGGGAGGGGGGAAGCACACTTCATTAATAAGTGGACCTGATTTCAAACCAGGTGAAGTGGGGATCAAAGGGAGGCCTTAACTTTACCTGTACGATGATCACTTGTAGACCTAACCCTGAATTGTACCCCATATCTTGATTTTTAAATTTTATTTTATTTTTGTGTGTGTGTGTTGGAGTCCCACTTTGTCGCCCAGACTGGAGTGCAGGGGCACGCTCCCAGCCACCGCAGCCTCAACCTGCTGGGCTCCAGCGATCCTTCTGCCTCCCTTCCAAGTAACCAGAACTACAGGAGTACACTACCATGCCCAGCTAATTTTTTTTTTTTTATTGTAGAGACAAGGTTTCACCAAGTTGCCTGGTTGGTCTTGAACCCGCGGGCTCAGGCAATCCACTTGCCTTGGCCTCCCAAAGTGCTGGGATTACAGGCTGAGCCACCGAGCCCCACATCTTTAAAATAAAATTTTAAAAAATTTTAAAGACTATTAAGAAAGGGATTGGCAGTAGCTGGAAGCTGCCAGGGAAGGGAGTAGGAGGCACATAACGTTCAATAGGGGTCCCTGATCTCAAACCAGGCGAGGTGGTGACCAACGGGAGGCCCAAACTTGACCTGTACGATGCCCACTTGTCTAGTTCATCCTGAATTGTACCTCACATCTTGCAGTCTCATTTATCTCAAAAGTAAAGATCTCTACAGTGGACTTTTACCAGTGAAATCAGAGATTATGAATAGGTGTTCTGTGTTCTAGAATCACCCTTTCGGGATGATCTTGCACGAAGTGATCTGCTCTGCTGAACATTTTCTTTCCATATCTTTTAAATAAAATTTGCTTTCTGAGTTTTTTCTCTTTGGACTTGTCCCTCTGGTGAGGATGACTAGCAGAAAATCGTTGTGCATAATGGTGAAAAGCCCAGTGCCAAGTTTGAGTCTGAAATGATAGTGTTGCATTTATTCTGATCTCTTCTTAATTAGCCTCAGAAGACGGTTATGGCTGCAACAAAGCTCCTGGCTACCCGTGCATTTTAAACGGTGACCTCATGCCAGAGCCAGCAAGCGTGGCAGAGGGTGGTGAGACTTATCCACGCCCTCTTCCTGCAGCAGATAGACTGTGCTCCCAGTGACTGGGAGAAAAACTTCTGGAAAGTGCTTAAGAAGTTTCTGTTTGTACAAATCTGAAGGGGGCAGGAGCTAGTTCATTGTTCTGCCCATCTTACCCTAAGGAAGAAGCTAATTACTTAAGGTTTGCTCATAGGAAGGGTTTCTGACACAACACAACCTTCTTTGAGTTTCATGTCCCAGTGGTGGACAGAGCTGTTATGAACGATTGTGCTGGTTGTGCACTACTCACCTCTAGGAAATGCTGTTCTTGTGGTCATCTGTGAGCCCCTAAGGAGGATAGCCACAGAAATCACTGCCAGAAATAAGAGCTGCTAGGACTGTATCTCCCAGTGGATGGGTCCAGAGGGAAGGGTGAGAGGAAGTCTTCTCAGAGGAAGTCCAATAATATCAACACATACCAGCCGGGAGTGGTGGTACACACCTGTAATTCCAGCTACTTGGAAGGCTGAAAAGGAAGGATCGCCTGAGCCCAGCAGGTTGAGGCTGCATGGCACTGCACTCCAGGCTGGGTGACAGAGTGAGACTCTGACTCAAGAAAAAAAGAAAAAGCAACATATAAAGAAGCTGTGAATCAGAATCAAGGATCTCAAAACAATGCCAGACTTGCTTTGCGGTGATGTCCTATTTCCTGTTATTGGATAGAATACATTCTCATGAATACGTATTGACCATGTTTAGTGTTATTTAAATATTACATTAATTACCTAGAAATAATGGTAATGAATGCAGAGGTGTATCTTGTTATTCATAACCTTGGGGTCTATACTTCTGAATATTAAGAGAGTTTTGAACAAATATCAGAACAGCTTTCTCTGCTGCAAAACTTTTTTAAAAATTAAGCAAAGTCAAAATGTACTTTGAGACAATTTTCTTTGAATAATTTGATCATGTATTACTTTTTTTTTTTTTTTTTTTTTTGAGTTAGAGTCTCACTCAGTCGCCCAGACTGGAGTGCAGTGGCCACTCCCGGCCACCACAGCCTCACCTGCTGGGCTCCGGCGATCCTTCCGCCTCAGCCTTCCCAGTAGCCGGAATTGCAGGCATGCGCTACCACGCCCGACTGATTTTTTGATTAACTGTAGAGATGAGGTCTTGCTGCCCAGGCGGGTCTCGAGCCCGCGGGCTCAGGCAATCCATTCACCTCAGCCTCCCAAAGGCGCGGGATTACAGGCTGAGCCACCGAGCCTGGCCATGTATTACTTTAGCAAAAGAAAACTTTGAGAGTTTATCCTGACTTGACTTTTGGAATATCATTACCTTTCTCTAAACCTCAGTTTTTAAAAAATGCATGGGAAGATTCCACACTCCAGGCTTACAGTTGGGTATATTCTGAAAATATCCAGGTGGGCACCACCTGAAGGAAACAGCATCATCCAGTGGTGAATTACCTCATAGTTCATACAGCCACATGTTTCAAACTGTTTTCCCAGGGCTTGTGCAGCCTAGTAGTAAGAATGTTTTCGGTTCAGGATCATAGAATGTGTCTGCTAGAAAGGTTCGTGTCTCGTTTTCTCGTTTTCCAGTTAAAAATAGAAAGATTAGATGCATAGATGCATTCCAGACAGTCTGCAAGAAACACAATTTCACCTGTATCATTTTGTTTCTCTTAACTTACAAAACCGAAGTGTCTATGGCCATACCACCTTGAACACACCTGATCCCGCCTAAAAATTGAGGCGAAATTTGCATAACATGAAATTAAGCATTTTCTTTTTTTTTTTTGAGTTGGAGTCTTACTCTGTCACCCAGACTGAAGTGCAATGGCCGCTCCCGGCCACTGCAGCTTCGACCTGCTGGGCTCCAGCGATCCTTTCGCCTCAGCCAAGTAGCTGGAACTACAGGTGCGCACTACCATGCCCGGCTAATTTTTTTTTTATTTATTGTAGAGATGAGGTCTTGCCAAGTTGCCCACACAGGTCTCAAATCCGCGGGATCAGGCAATCAACTCACCTCGGCCTCCCAAAGCGCTGGGATTACAGGCTGAGCCACTGAGCCCGGCTGACCCTGAGCATGTATCATAATACTTTAAGAAAAGGTTTGGCAGTAGTGGGACATTACTGGGGCGGGGGGGAACACATAACATCAATAAGAGTACCAGACTTTACCTGCACAATGACCACTTCTGTACCTAACCCTGAATTGTACCCCACGTCTCTAAAGTAAAATAACCAATGTGATACAACCTCCCTTTGTTTTTTATTTATTTATTTTTAGCATGTTTTAGAACTTTATTTTTATTGTATCTGTTTAGGGTATACAGCATGATGTTTTGATATACACCATGAAGTGATTATTAAAGTCAAGTAAATGAACATATCTATCATTTCGCATAGGTACTTTTTATTTTTTAATTTTTAATTTTTTTTTTTTTTTTTGCTAAGTTTTTGTAAAAATAGAGATGTGGGCACAAGTCAGGATTAACTACAGCTGCATGTAGGTGATATTTGGGCCTCCAACTGGCCCTCACTTTCCCTGATGTGGGACCAGGTACCCTTTGTGTTGTTATGTGTCTCCACCCCCTCATTCCTGGTGGTGCCCAGCGACTGCCAATCCCTCCCCTGTGCTAATGTGATGAATGTTCAGGGCCTGCTTATGAGTGAGAGCATACAATATTCAGTTCTTTGTTTCTGTGATAGGTCACTAAGTATGACGGTCTCCAACTCCATCCAATTAGCTGCAAAATCCATGATTTTGTTCTTCTTTGTGGCTGTGTAATACTCCGTCATGTATATGGATACTTTTTTTTTTAATCCAGTCCACTTTTGATGGACCACAGTCCACTTTTGTTGGTTCCATGTTTTTGCTTTTGTGAATAGTGAGGCAGTAGATGTGTGTGCAGGTATCTTTTTTGTAGAGCGATTTATGTTCCTCTGGGTATATTCCCAGGAGAGAGATTGCTGGACCATATGGAAGGTCAATTTTTAGTTCTTTTAGGAATCACCGCACTGCTTTCCACAGAGGTTAAACTAGCCTGCATTCTCACCAACAGTGTAGAGGCATTCCCTTTTCTCCACACCCATGCCAGCCTCTGCTGTTTTTTGACCTATTAATGATGGCCATCCTTATTAGAGTCACGTAGCATCTCACTGTGGTTTTGATTTGCAATTCTTTGGTAATAAGTAAGGCTGAGCATAAGTAAGGCTGAGCATTTTTTCATGTATCTGCTGGTTGCTTGTATATCATCTTTTGAAAAGTGCCTGTTTGCCGGGCACGGTGGCTCACACCTATAATCCCAGCACTTTGGGAGGCTGAGGTGAGAGGATTGCCTGAAGTCACAAGTTCGAGACCAGCCTGGGCAACTCTGTGAGACCTCATCTCTACAATAAATAAAAAAATCAGCCAGGCATGGTGGCGCATGCCTGTAGTTCTATCTACTTGGAAGGCTGAGGTGGAAGGATCACCTGAGCCCAGCAGGTCGAGGCTGAGGTGACTGTGAGCGTGCTACTGCACTCCAGCCTGGGCAACAGAGTGAGACTCCAACTCAAAAAAAGAAAGTGCTTGTTCATGTCCTTCACCCACTTTTCATTAGGGTTCCCTTTCCTCTTATGCACATGCTTGGCTCATGTTGTGAAATCATTGTTTCTTAGTAAATGGAAAAAAAATTAAAAATAAAACATACATATACTATTTATTTTCCCTAATTTTTGACCTCTCAGACTGTTGCTTCAGAGTGTTATCCAGAGAGCAGGAAAGGGAACATGAAGGGGTCCATGGGTCCCTGCAGTTGGAAAAATATGAAGGTGATTAGTTTGGAAAGTTAACATGTTGAGCTCTTGCTTGCCTCTTTGCTGATTGCATTGTTCAGTCTCATCTGTTATCAAACGTTGGAGATGACCTCTCATCCATGGTTATCTGGAGGCACGACAGTGGATTTCCAAAGGTCCACATGCATGATCCATCACTGGTGTGAGGATTTCGTGTGTGGCCTCATTAGATGACAAGAGTCTACATTTTTGAATCCGGGTTTTAAAATGCGATGAGAGCCCCCATTTTTGGGCCCGTCTCCCCACCAGCTCTTTCTCCAGTGAGTCTGGCTAAGTGAACAGCAGTGATGGGAGACCCCGGGGGCGCGTGAACCGAGCAGGGTGATGTGAGGGTGAGGACCGGGGGGCAGGGTGGGGTTTCAATGTTCTCTGGCCTCTGAGGCTCCTTTGGGCCTGAACGTTTCCAGAGGTCCCGCGGAATAGAAACCCTGCCAAGGCTTTAGACTTCATGACTTCCCTGTCCTCGACAAGTACGATTTAATTGAACATTAAGCAATTTGATCTTTTTCACCTAATAAATCGAACATATTCAATAAACATAAATTCTGCGGATGGCAGCATGGGCCCAGGCGAGCCACGTTCATTAGCATTCATGGTTATGACCCTCCCTGGGATTCAGTCACAGATGCTTTTTGCTGGACTGAGCGCTTACCTGACACTTAGGGTCTAGGCAATGGATTGAATCATTTTTTTCTCAGAGTTTCTGAAGGGTAGCTGGGGAGCAGAAAGAACATGGTTTGGCAGAAAGATGATGTCAGGTTCAAGTCCCTCCCCTGACCTTGGGCAAGGAGAGCAATGCTATGGGCCCTGGTTTTTAAATTAGAAGCCAGAGCTAATTACAATTTCATAGGGTTGTTTGAGATTTAAATGAAACAGTGTAGAAAAAAGGACTTAGTGTCTGGCACTAAGGATGTCACAGCATGTTAACTGTCTCTCCTTTATTCAGTGGTTGTTTAGGCAGGATGGGGGTGACCAGAGTTGCCTGGTCCTTTATCTGGGTTGGCAGTGGCCAGAGTTGCCCGGTCCTTTATCCAGGATGGTGATGGCCAGAGTTACCTGGTCCTTTATCCAGGATAGTGGTGGTCAGTATTGCCTGGTCCTTTATGTGGGATGGTGGTGACCAGAGTTACGTCGTCCTTTATCTGGGATGGTGTTGGCCAGAGTCCCCTGGTCCTTTATCTAAGATGGTGGTGGCCAGAGTTACCTGGTCCTTTATCTGGGATGGTGGTGGCCAGAGTCCCCTGGTCTTTTATCTAAGATGGTGGTGGCCAGAGTCATCTGGTCCTGTGTCTGGGATGGTGGTGGCCAGAGTCCCCTGGTCTTTTATCTAAGATGGTTGTGGCCAGAGTCACCTGGTCCTGTATCTGGGATGGTGTTGGCCAGAGTCCCCTGCTCCTTTATCTAAGATGGTGGTGGCCAGAGTTACCTAGTCCTTTATCTGGGATGGTGGTGGCCAGAGTCCCCTGGTCTTTTATCTAAGATGGTGGTGGCCAGAGTCACCTGGTCCTGTATCTGGTATGGTGTTGGCCAGAGTCTCCTGGTCCTTTATCTAAGATGGTGGTGGCCAGAGTTACCTAGTCCTTTATCTGGGATGGTGGTGGCCAGAGTCCCCTGGTCTTTTATCTAAGATGGTGGTGGCCAGAGTCACCTGGTCCTGTATCTGGGATGGTGGTAACTAGCATCGCTTTGTCCTTCGGTTAGGGTGGCGGTTTCCAGCATCACCTGGTCCTTTGACTCCCCTGGTGCTCCCTTCTTTGTTCCATGTCCCCTTGACTTTCTCTGTATTACCGTCCCTCCTCTTGCTCACCTGGTTGACCTCCTGGCTGCTGACATTCCCTCCTGGGTGAAACCCTGCCCAGTTCTTTTAAGTTGACTTTGGTCACTGCCCTGTTGTGCGTGTCTCCATGTGTTGCCTGTCTCTCCCATGCCCACCCCGTCTATAATATGCTTGGCCTCTGGTTGTAGGAATGAATGAATTGACCAGTCACTGGACAGATCAATGAATGAGTCGCTTGAACACAGCCGAAGCAGAGACTGCCAGAATCCTGTTGAACAGGTAGAGAAACTATAGCTCAGAAAAGCGTGTCCAGACCAAGGATCCTCTAAGCAGAGAAACCAGGACAAGAACCCAGGTCTTTTGAATCCCTGGTCCTTTCTCTTCCGTGTACCCAACTTTCTGTCACTACTCCAAACATTTTAGTTTCCGGGATACAAGCTTGCTGCCTGTCTACCAGGGACTGTAGGTAAGGGTTTATTCTCTGACAAACAGCGGGACAGACACACAGACAGATATGCAGCCCATGGCATTGTGGCACTGACAGCCAAGTTCTCTCTTCCAAAATTGGATGGAATGTCCTGGAAATGGCCAACAGTCTTCTAATTTCATCACTTTTGCTGATTTCAGTTAAAGAACAAAGCCCGTTATAATACCCCCCCTCGGTCTTTCATTGCATAGTTGCGTGTGTGTGTGTGTGTGTGTGTGTGTGTGTGTGTGTGTCTTAAACACCATCATCAATTAATAATCTATGTTGTTTAAACCTCTCAGGAAAATGCCTGGTCTAGAATTTTGAGTCAAATATGACCCATTTTCCTTAATGCACACAAATCGGCCCTTGTTTCTCCTATCTTTGGCAATTGCACAGTGCAAACTTTAGAGCATTGAACGTCAAACCCCAAAGTGTGGAAAACAATACACAACCTCTTTGTCTTTTCTGAAAGCAGCTGAATTTGTTTTTTATTATTGAGTTGGAATCTCACTCCGTCGCCCAGGCTGGAGTGCAGTGGCACATTCCTGGCCACCACAGCCTCCACCTGCTGGGTTCAAGCAGTCCTTCTGCCTCAGCCTTTCAAGTAGCCAGAACTACTTCCAAGTAGCCAGAACTACTTCCAAGTAGCGTGCGCTACCATGCCTGGTTAATTTTTTGATTTATTGTAGAAACGAGGTCTCGCCACTTGCCTAGGCTGGTCTCTAAGCCGTGGACTCAGGCAGTCTTCTCGCCTTGGCCTTCCAAAGTGCTGGGATGACAGGCTTGAACCACCATGTCCGGCCAAAGCAGCTGAATTTAATCTTTCTCAGTCAGAACTAAAGCTTCACCTCCCAGGTTCCTCACATACCAGAGTGGCATGGTGACATATTGTCCAGACTGCCCTGCAGAAGCGTGTGTCATCACCGCCCACCAGGACACAGTGATGTACCTCCCAGGGTGCTGACAGCAGGGGCCCACACCCCATGGTTCCAGGGGGTAGTTCTTAAACCTTTTTTTTTTTTTTCAATGTAAAACAGAAATCAAAGCAACACCATCTGCCATGCCAGGGAATCTGCCATGCCAGGGAAATTCGTGTGGTCTGTGGCCTGGGTCTTGTTTGGGCCACTTAGTGGCATGATACACGGGAACCCGTGGTATCTGCCGTGGCCTTTGATCAGGAGCTGGACTTCTGCACTTAGGGAGGTAGGAATGTGGGGGTGCCGGCTCTTGGAGGTGTGAACATGTCTGTTTCCCGTTCACTGTGTTTTGGTGCCTGGCTAGATCCTGGATGGGCACATCACCGGGTTCTCAGACGTGGAACTGCCCCACAGAGTACGTTGCTAGGACAAGCCCCACTAAGTAAAATCGTTCACCTGCACCAAGCCTCAGACAACGAAGTAACTCATCATTGTTGATGTGAGGAAGTAAAGGGGGTTTTGGAGAAAGAAAAAAAACTCTGGGAATGGGAAGCATGTGTTTGTCTCCACGCATTTATCTCTGGGTCAAGCGGCAGCTGGGGGCATCTTGTGGATTCTCATGGGAGATTGTAGAAATTGTTTGGGGGTCTGCGGTGGGTTCTGGGCTCCAGCCATGCTGTCCCTCGAGTTGGCCTCTGGCGGTGACCCGGCCGTGTAGATGACCGAGCACCCAGCAGCCAGCATGGCTTTTGCTTGGGGCCCAGCACATGCTAGAAGTCCCCCTGTACTGAGATCCTGAAGAGGCCACCCTGCCAAAGACCCATCAGAGCAATGTTTTGGCATATTCCCGTTGCTCTCTCCTGAAAGATGGTGAAATCCACTTCTAGAAACCTGCCTGCTTCTCTCAACCCACTCTCACGACACTTCTGATAAATCCAGGACTGTGGACATTGGCTTTTCCCTTGACTTTGAGTGCCGTTGATGTGATGTTAAAATGTGCTTCTGTTTATATGTTATCACTGTCCTGTCAGGTAGCTAAACTTGTTGAGACATCAGCACGCTTGGACCTTGTTGTCTGAGACAAAATCCGCAAAGACATTCTTCTCTATTTACTGCGTTTCAGAGTTTTCCTCTATCTATTTTGAAACCCTAAGTAACGTTGAAACGAAATCCGAGACCACCTGGGGACTGCTCTTCCATTGCTGTTCATTGACTGCACATTCTTTATTTGTTGATAACTGCTTTTAAGTTTTGTTCACATTAAAATTTAAATCAGATCAGCCACAGTGGCTCATGCTTATAAATCCCAGCACTTTGGGAGACTGAGGCAGGAGGATTGCTTGAGCCTAGGAGTTTGAAATCAGCCTAGCAATATAGTCTTTGTCTCTACAAAAAATACAAAAATAAGACAGTCATGGTGGCATGTGCCTATAATCCCAGCTGCTCAGAGGCTGAGGTGGGAGGATTGCCTGAGCCCAGGAGGTTGAGGGCTGTGGTAAGCCGGGGTCATGCCACTGCACTCCAACCTGGGCGGCGGAGTGAGATTTTGTCTTAACAACAATAAAAATGTGTTATTAAATCAGTCATTTTAATACTGTCTGTAGAAATCTTTATTTATTTCCAGATATTTGGTAGGGACTTCATGATCTCACCTACAAGAAAAAATGATAGCCTCCATTGAAGTGGGAGGTTACAATTTTTCTTTTAGGAGAAATGCATGAACAGTTCCACGACGTCATCTCATTTTTAAGTGTCAGTAACACAGAAGTGGACAGACAGGAATGATCATCGCTCTGTGACATATGTGGAAACTGAGACTTACCCTCATTGCTAAGCTGTTAAGCCCATGGTGCGGCCAGGCCGGGAGCCCCAGTTTCTGTCCCGGAAGCCCATACCTTCCCATCACCCCACCTCGCTTCCCTGGATCCTGGCTGAGAGTCAGAGCAGATGTGCACAGCAGGAGAGGACAGACCCCTGCGGGCTCCCAGAAGACTAATTCACAGCACATGTCCTGATGGCCACGGGGCCTTGCCATCTTCACATGGGAGAGAACTTGGAATGCAGAAATGACGTCTTGGTGACCGACCGACACTGACTTGGAGCTTGGAATGTGGACATATTGGAGAGGGAGGCAGCAAACAGTATGTTCTAGAATCTCAAGAGAAAAAGTGCGTGGTGAGGGCAGAAAGGAGGGGGGAGAAGATGTGACAAGTCCCAGAAGTTCCCACGCCCATTGCTCTCCACCCCCCCCCAGGAGCCACCTGGCTGTCCCCAGACACAACTGACAGTGTCTTTTCTTGAGGCTCTTGGGCAAGCTGCCTTTCCATCCAAAATGTCACTTCCCGACACAATGCCTGCCTGCGCATCTCCGCAGCTTCCATTCAGTGCCGCCTTTCAGGGAACACGGGGACTGGAGCCTCTTCACGGGGACTGGAGTCTCTCCTTCCATTCCCACCTCAACCCCTCCCAGGCATTGCCGGAGGGGGAGAGCCAGAGTCTCATATACATGTGGGGGAGACCCACCAGAGAGGGTGCACGGAGAGCCCGACTGCCCTGGCCAGTCCCGGAGCATGTCACCTGACATCCCCAGACCTCAAGTCTCAGTGAGGCTGCACTCACAGCCGGCAGGTGTCAACGGGAGGATGCTCAGGCCCCTTTGGATTTCGTTTTTCAAAGTAAGTGCATGAATTAGTTCATTTTTAATATCCACTCTAGTTCACAACTGTGGCTTAAATATGGAAGGGGCCGGGCTCAGTGGCTCAGCCTGTAATCTCAGCACTTTGGAAGGCCAAGGCAAGTGGATTACCTGAGCCTGAGGGTTCAAGACCCACTCCAGCAACTTGGTGAGACCTCGTCTCTATAATAAACCAAAAATTAGCCGGGCATGGTAGCATGCACCTGTGGTTCCAGCTACTTGGAAGGCTGAGGCGAAAGGATCGCTGGAGCCCAGCAGATCGAGGCTGCGGTGGCCGGGAGCGGCCACTGCACTCCAGTCTGGGTGACAGAGTGAGACTCCAACTCAAAAAAGAAGAGAACAGAAACCAAACACACCATTTTGCCGGGCTCAGTGGCTCAGCCTATAATCCTGTGCTTTGGGAGGCTGAGGTGAGTGGATTACCTGAGCCTGAGGGTTCAAGACCCACTCCAGCAACTTGGTGAGACCTCGTCTCTATAATAAACCAAAAATTAGCCGGGCATGGTAGCATGCACCTGTGGTTCCAGCTACTTGGAAGGCTGAGGCGAAAGGATCGCTGGAGCCCAGCAGATCGAGGCTGCGGTGGCCGGGAGCGGCCACTGCACTCCAGTCTGGGTGACAGAGTGAGACTCCAACTCAAAAAAGAAGAGAACAGAAACCAAACACACCATTTTGCCGGGCTCAGTGGCTCAGCCTATAATCCTGTGCTTTGGGAGGCTGAGGTGAGTGGATTACCTGAGCCTGAGGGTTCAAGACCCACTCCAGCAACTTGGTGAGACCTCGTCTCTATAATAAACCAAAAATTAGCCGGGCATGGTAGCATGCACCTGTGGTTCCAGCTACTTGGAAGGCTGAGGCGAAAGGATCGCTGGAGCCCAGCAGATCGAGGCTGCGGTGGCCGGGAGCGGCCACTGCACTCCAGTCTGGGTGACAGAGTGAGACTCCAACTCAAAAAAGAAGAGAACAGAAACCAAACACACCATTTTGCCGGGCTCAGTGGCTCAGCCTATAATCCTGTGCTTTGGGAGGCTGAGGTGAGTGGATTACCTGAGCCTGAGGGTTCAAGACCCACTCCAGCAACTTGGTGAGACCTCGTCTCTATAATAAACCAAAAATTAGCCGGGCATGGTAGCATGCACCTGTGGTTCCAGCTACTTGGAAGGCTGAGGCGAAAGGATCGCTGGAGCCCAGCAGATCGAGGCTGCGGTGGCCGGGAGCGGCCACTGCACTCCAGTCTGGGTGACAGAGTGAGACTCCAACTCAAAAAAGAAGAGAACAGAAACCAAACACACCATTTTGCCGGGCTCAGTGGCTCAGCCTATAATCCTGTGCTTTGGGAGGCTGAGGTGAGTGGATTACCTGAGCCTGAGGGTTCAAGACCCACTCCAGCAACTTGGTGAGACCTCGTCTCTATAATAAACCAAAAATTAGCCGGGCATGGTAGCATGCACCTGTGGTTCCAGCTACTTGGAAGGCTGAGGCGAAAGGATCGCTGGAGCCCAGCAGATCGAGGCTGCGGTGGCCGGGAGCGGCCACTGCACTCCAGTCTAGGCGACAGAGTGAGACTCCAGCTGAAACAAACAAACAAACAAATATGGAAGGAACCTCTTTTTATGTACAACAAATGTACATAAAAAGTCATGGGAGAAGGTGACCTCAGCTTGTGAAACTTGTGAACATTTCAGCGATCTCGCTCTGGCAAGAACACCCTTAATTCAGCTTTTTCAGATGTTAAGCAAAACTGACAGCCATTTGTGCTGTTTGTTTGAAAAATTTTTTTTGAGTCAAGAATCTTTTTCTAGGTTCAGCTATTTCCTTAATGCAATTACTATTTCTCATGGAATTTCATGCAGAAGTGCTGGGGACATCTAGGGTCTGGGTGTCCGTGGAATGCATCCACATGGCAAGAACTTCAGGAAGGCCAGTGGAACCCTGCCCCATCCAGGGGTTCAGATCTCTTCTGGCCTGGTACTTCCTCTGTGCAATTCTCAGAACATGTGTGTGCACGTTTGCTCATGTGTTCACACCTTTGAACATGTGTGTGCTCATGGCCATATGTATATACACACCTTTGAGCACCTTTGGGTATGTGTTCATGTGAGTTCATGCATACACTCCTGAGCACACACTTTTGAACGCGTGTGTGCATATATGTTTATGCATATATACCTTTGAATATGTGTGTGCAGGGGATACTCATGATACATACATACCTCTAAACATATGTGTGCACATATGCTCATACATATACACCTTTGAATGGGTATGTGCATGTGTGCTCATCATACATACCTTTGAACGTATGTACACTTGTGCTCATGATTCACACACACTTTTGAATGTGAGTGTGCATATGTGCTCGTGCATAGACACTTTGAACATGTGTGTGCACGGGTACTCATGTATATACATTTTGGAATGTATATGCTTGGAATGTATATGCTTTGGAACGTATATGCTCATCATACATACCTTTGAACATGCATAGGCATATATGTATGTACACAGACACCTTTGAATTCGAGTGTTTGGGATGCTCATATGTAGACATCTTTGAATGCGTGTGTGCTCATGGGCTCTTCATATGTACCTTTCACTTCTCACCTTCATTCTTAGAGGAGTTTAAGTAGGGGAGATAAAAGAACACCTTGCGAGTTCACACTGTTGCTTTAGTATGTTTCTTCAGTTGTGTATATTGTTAGAGGAAACCTCCAGCAAGGTTTCCTCTAGTGTGTGGCTGCCACCCCGTGTGGCTGCCCCAGGACAGTGCCTGTGGGTCCTGGGGTCTACCACCCACCTGTATCTCCCAGTCCTGGCAGAGCCGGTGATATGGGGCTGCCCCAGGGTATTTCACCAACTGCTAGAGGTCTCCTTGGCAGGTGTTTTCTGTAACACACGCATTCAGAGCACAAAGCTGCCTTTCTGCAACTCTCCTCAAGACCTTCAGTCACACTGCTCTCAACGTAGGCAAGAGCCTGGGACTGTGAAATGCATCCCCAGGACAGAGGGACAGCCAAGATCCCAGGTCCGGGGTGGGTCCTGCAAGAGGGACCCACGGGGAGTTCAGGAGCCGGCCTGCCGTGGGGCTGACCCAGCCGGGAATGGGAACATGACCTCAGGAGGCAGTGACCACCCTGAGTCTAGAATTCCAGAGGACCCGAGGCTATTGCGGGAGGGATGGAATGGGAGTGGTGTGCACCCTAGACGTTCATTTCTGATGTCAGAGCCAGCATGCCATATCCCAGCAGCCCTTCACCTCTGTGCTTTTGTGTCCTCATGGGGAAGGCAGACATGGCGGGACCTCTTTGTAGGGTGGTGAGTGTTCTAGCAAGTGGATGTGTATCAAGAGCTTAGAACAATGCCTGGTACAAGCGTGATGTGACTGGCAGCTGTTATTATTACCACCACTACTATGCTTATTATGGTTATTGTGATTCTCCTCACTGCCATGATGCAATCCAGTAAGGTCTACACAGTTACGTAGTGGCTAACAAACTTCAGCAGGGTACCTAGCAGCACTGACGTAGTGTTGTCTCATTTTGGGGCAGCAGAGATAACGTCTTTTCCTGTCTCTGGTGAGTGACAAGTACCTGTCTGTACACATGACTACTTTGTACCTTAAAAACGTTTGTGAGGACGACAGCCAGCAGGTTTGGATAAAGATGTTCTCTCACAAGGCCTGAGGCCTCTCAGAGGCTGGGTTTGCAACCCCTCACTGTTCCAAGGTGTGTCCTCCCAGCTATTCAGTCACTGTCTGGTCTTTGATTTAGCCCCGTGATTGTGCTCTGTGGCATCAGTGGATGTGGAGGACGAGGACTCCCATGGAAAATATTCAGGCGCAGTCGCGTGGGCAGGCGTGCTCATGGATGCCTGACGCCCTGAGCTGCAAGGGCAGGTGGGTACCAGCCATCAGCACTGGACCTCATGCTGTGTGTCCTCCCTCCTTAGATGACTACGCGCAGCTGTGCAATATCCCCGTGACGGGACGTCGGCGACCGTATGGACGGGATGCCCTGGTGGACTTCAGCGAACAGTACGCACCAGAAGCTGATCCCTACTTCATCCAAGACCGTAAGCAGAATTCTTCCTATACTTTAAGTTATGGCTGGAGGTTAACCTGTGATTCGCAACATGTGATCCCTGGCAGCTTATTAGAAATGCAGGTTTCAGGACCCACCCTGACCTCCTGATCAGGAAAGCAGGGGTGGGACCCAGCAGTCCGTTTCCCAAGCATTCTGGGCAGTCCCCTAAGAACCCCTGCGTTCGATGGTTAGTCTTGTTGGTGGGGTCACTGTCATGTTTGCTTCCCTTAAATAAAGAAAATGAGGCCAGCCTCTAATCCCACGCTTTGGAAGGCTGAGGCGGTAGGTCGCTTGAGCCCAGGAGTTCAAGACCAGCCTGGGCAACATAAGGAAACCTCATCTCTAGAAAAAATTTTAAAATTCTCCAGGTGTGGTGAAACACACCTGTGGTCCCAGCTACTTGGGAGGCGGAGGCAGGAGGATTGCTTGAGCCCAGGAGTTTGAGGCAGTGGTGAGGAGGCTGGGCTCAGTGGCTCGGCCTGTAATCCCAGCACTTTGGGAGGCGAGTGGATTGCCTGAGCCTGCGGGTTTGAGACCTGCCTGGGCAAGTTGGCAAGACCTGTCTCTACAATAATTCAAAAAATTAGCCAGGCGTGGCAGGGCACACCTGTAGTTCTGGCTACTTAGAATGCTGAGGTGGAAGGATCGCTGGAGCTCAGCAGATTGAGATGCGGTGGTCAGGAGCATGGCACTGCATTCCAGTCTGGGCGACAGAGTGAGACTCCAATTCAAAAAAAAAAAAAAAAAAAGAAGGAAAGAGAGAAAGTGATCTTATTGTTAGAATTCCCACAACAGAATCATTTTTTTTCACTTTAAGTGGTGGTCTCTAATTTGAGAATCAGGATTTCTTAGGGATTCCTTGAGAGCCTGGTTGTATGGTGGCCTTTTTTTACTTACAGAAAAATGACAAATGTTCATTGTACTAGGTTGGTCTTTATGACTGTTTTTGGAGTGAGAGTTTAAAAACAAAAAAGAAACCGGGCTTGGTGGCTCAGACTGTAATCCCGCGCCTTGGGCGGCTGAGGTGAATGGATTGCCTGAGCCCACGGGTTTGAGACCCACCTGGGCAACTTGGCGAGACCTCATCTCTACAATAAATCAAAAAAAAATTAGCCGGGTGTGGTAGTGCGCACCTATAGTTCCAGCTACTTGGAAGGCTGAGGCGGAAGGATCACCGGAGCCCAGCGGGTTGAGGCTGCGGTGGCCGAGAGCGTCCACTGCACTCCAGTCTGGGTGACAGAGTGAGACTCCAACTCAAAAATAAATAAATAAAATAAAATAAATAAAAACAAAAAAGAAATACTCTCTTGGTCAGAAATGGATTTTTAGATTCCAGTCAGGATGCAATTTATTAAGTAAGCGATTACATGTACCAGAGTTGCCTGGATTTGAACACAGGGTTGCTGGGGGATTGGGTGTGTGTATCTGTGACCGTGTCCCCTTTAGGAGGGACATACTGCGTGGGGTGGCCTGCAGACACACGCACAATGCATCCCTGGGAATCGGAGCTTGCAAACACAGAACAATAACTTGAAGTCTGAAAAAGGGGCCCAGGGTGAAGTGTTAGCAGGTCACAGGTTGTCTCACTTCAGGAACAGGAATAGGGGGACCTGGATTCCGGGACCCTTGTTCACACGTCGCCGAGAGAGCCCCTCACTTGTGGAGCTGTGGCCATAATTGTCAAGACAGGGCATCCCCACACACCGAGGAAAACTTTAGGACTTTAGGGATACTATTGAATAACAAAATCCAGTGACGTTCCTCCCTCGGGACCCCATCACCCATGCTCAAGGACAGCTAGCCAGGACCTGGGTTGGAAGGAGCAGCGTGAGATTTGTAACTGTCTTCAGGGGTGATTTCAATTCTGAATCAAGAGAGCCTTTTCTACCTTGCCTTCCCTTATCTGTTTCCTCTCCCCTCCCTTCTTCACTCCCTCCTGACTCCCTCCTATTTTTGTTTGTTTGTTTGTTTGTTTTAATGATGCGGTATATGGTATATCGATCAGCCAAACTAGAGTGCTTTAGACTGTGTTTGAAAGCAGTGTTCAGGGCTGGGCGCAGTGACTCAGGCCTATAATCCCAGCACTTTGGGAGACCGAGGTGAGAGGATTGCCTGAGCCCAGGGGTTCAAGACTAGCCCAGGCAACTTGGTAAGACCTCATCTCTACAATAAATTAAGAAAAATTAGCTGGGCATGGTGGTGCACACCTGTAGCTCCAGCTACTTGGAAGGCTGAGGCGGAAGGATTGCCTGAGCCCAGCAGATCGAGGCTGCGGTGACCGCGAGCGTGCCACTGCACTCCAGCCTGGGTGACAGAGTGAGACTAATGGAAAAAAAAGAAAGAAAGAAAACAGCGCACTGTTCATCCAGCAAGGTTGAATGAGCACACGCCTGTGAGACTCCCACCAGGTCGGGATCATGGCCAGCTACCCTCACCCAGCCGCCTCCCCAACACAACCCTCACCCTGACTTCTAACACCGTAGATCAACCACACTACAGAGGATGCCCCCCAAAATATATACATTTTAAGCAAGAAAAACTATTGAAATTGTCATACTCAGCCGAGCTCGGTGGCTCAGCCTGTAATCCCGCACCTTGGGAGACAGAGGTGAGTGGATTGCCTGAGCCCGCTGGTTCAAGATCCGCCTGGGCAACTTGGTGAGACCTCATCTCTACAATAAATCAAAAAATGAGCCGGGTGTGGTAGCATGTGCCTGTAGTTCCAGCTACTTGGAAGGCTGAGGCGGAAGGATTGCCGGAGCCCAGCAGGTCGAGGCTGCGGTGGCTGGGAGCGGCCACTGCACTCCAGTCTGGGTGACAGAGTGAGACTCTAACTCAAAAAATAAAAAAAATAAAAAAATAAAATGGTAATAATAATTAAATAAATAAATAAATAACTGTATTGAAATTGTCATAATATATACCGATAAAAGATGAACAAGTCACCTTTGACTTCAGCAATGATAGGAGGTGCTCAAAGTGGTTCCCATCCGTATCCAGACACTTCTGATAATGGCAAGGGACTGCAGGCCTTGTTGCTGGGTGAGGGCTCCTGGTCTTCCCTTGTGCACATCACACACAGGACCAGGCGTCTCACACTCATCACGCATGTGTGCAGTTATCAGGCATGTTGGAAGTTCTGTGGCATACTCACACCTCCATTGTCATTGTTCTCCCACAATGTTCTCGAATTTCAAATACCACTTCAAAATGGCCCTGCACTCCTCGAATGACAACCACGCTTCCACCATTTTTTTTTTCTTTTTTGAGTTGGGGTCTCACTCTGTCGCCCATGCTGAAGTGCAGTGGCACACTCACGGCCACTCCAGCATTGACTCTCTGGGCTCAAGTGATTCTTCCACCTCAGCCTTCCGAGTAGCCAGAACTACAGGCGCGCGCGCTACCATACCTGGCTAATTTTTTGATTTTTATTGTAGAGATGAGGTCTCACCAAATTGCCCAGGCTGTTCTCGCATCGCAGGCTCAGACAATGCACTTACCTCGGCCTCCCAAAGTACTAGGATTACAGGCTTGAGCCACCGTGCCCAGGCCCCGCCCCCCTTTTTTTTTTACTGTCCTGCCTGTCTCATGGTGACATTGGCATTCATTTGATGAACGTCATCTTTTGAGCAAATGTCATACTACACATTGCCACTGCCATTCAATTCAACTTTGAAAAGTAATACACAGATAACAGCTCTTAAAATGTGCGTACATTTTTTTGACACCCACCAGTATTTCTTTTCATCAACAGCACGTAGGTGTGCAGAACCTCATGAAAAAGGTCAGGCTGCACTCACAGCTATAGGACCGTGCACCTACGGTATACACACTTCGCTGTATCTGTTATAGATCAGGACACGTTTAGTTCACTAAGAAAAAAAGGGCCGGGCTCGGTGGCTCAGCTTGTAATCCCGCGCCTTTGGGAGGCTGAGGTGAGTGGATTGCCTGAGCCTGCGGGTTTGAGACTCGCCTGGGCAACTTGGCGAGACCTCATCTCTACAAAAAATCAAAAATTAGACGGGCATGGTAGCGTGCGCCTGTCGTTCCAGCTACTTGGAAGGCTGAAGTGGAAGGATGGCCGGAGCCTAGCAGGTCGAGGCTGCGGTGGCCGGGAGCGGCCACTGCACTCGTCTGGGCGACAGAGTGAGACTCCAATTCAAAAAAAAGAAAAGAAAAAAAGGAAGGGAGAAGAAATATTCAGGTTAAAAGAAAACCCAGCTTTTCCCATCAACCTGGGAATACCAGGTTAAGTCTACATGCAACTCTGACAAGGTCCCACAGCTCCTGTGCGTGGCCTCGATCACACCGTAGCTCAGATGCCAGGAATTTCCATGTTGAAACATCTGGCTCGTGTACCTTTTTTTGGTGCTGGCATTGCTTGAAAGCCCCTTTTTAATTTGCTACAAATGTTCAGAAATAAACATGTTGGTGTCACATCAATTTCCTATTTAAAAGCGTAGGAAGTTGAGAAGCGATTCCAAGACCTCCAGCTTTGACGATGTAATGACTTTTAAACTTCTTGCAAAGTTCCAGGGAAATCTCTCACCCTCCCCAGCCAGTGTTGTTCTACCCATCAGCAAGGGTTTTCCTACCCTCAGGTGGATGGTAACGTTAGAAGCAGGTGAGTGAGGTTTCTCACCACCTTATGGTTCACCAGCTCTCACCTTTTGTGAGAGCAGTACCTTAAAGCTGAAATTTTTTTCTATAAAGGGCCAGATAGTAACATGTTTAAGCTGTGCAGGTCACGTGGCCTCTTGCAGCTACTAAAGCAGCCACAGTGTGTCAGCAAATGGGCATGACCATGTTTACAAAATTAAGGGCCGGACATGGTGGCACACACCTGTAATCCCAGCACTTTGGGATGCCAAAGCAGAAGGATTGCTTGAGCCCAGGAGTTTGGTGCCAGACTAGATAACATAGCAAGACCTCGTCTCTATTTAAAAAAAAAAAAAAATTAGCCAGGTGTGGTGGTGCACACCTTTAGTCCCAGTTACTCAGGAGGCTGAGGCAGAAGGATCATCTGAGCCCAGAAAGTCGAGGCTGTGGTGAGCCATGATCGTGCACTCCAGCCTGGGCAACAGAGTGATACCCTGACTCAAAAACTAAATACATGCCAGGCTCGGTGGCTCAGCCTTAATCCCGCACCTTTGGGAGGCTGAGATGAGTGGATTGCCTGAGCCCGCGGGTTCGAGACCCACCTGGGCAACGAGACCTCATCTTTACAATAAATCAAAAAATCAGCCGGGCATGGTAGTACATGCCTGTAATTCCGGCTACTTGGAAGGCTGAGGCGGAAGGATCACCGGAGCCCAGCAGGTCGAGGCTGCAGTGGCCGGAAGCAGCCACTGCACTCCAGTCTGGGCGACAGAGTGAGACTCCAACTCAAAAACAAACAAACAAAAAAACCCAAAAACTAAAACTAAATACATGAGTAGCAGGTCAGATGTGACCAGGGGCTATAGTCTGCTGACCAGTTTTGGAGTCCTGAAAAAAGTATTTTGGGGCATCTACTTGATATGGGGGTGGGGGAGTTTCACGTTTTAATTTTATTATCTATATCATAATAAAATAATTTTTTACATAAAGTCAAAATGATTTTGCTGTGATACATGGGATTTGAAAATATCTTCATAGGTCTGGCTCAGTGACTTAGCCTGTAATCCCAGCACTTTGGGAGATCGAAGCAAGTGGATTGTCTGAGGCTGCGGGTTTGCAACCAGCCCAGGGAACTTGGCAAGACCTTGTCTCTACAATAAATAAATAAATAATGAGAATTAGCTGGGTGTGGTAGCACGTGCCTGTAGTTCCAGTTACTTGGAAGGTTGAAGTGGAAGGATTGCCGGAGCCCAGCAGGTCAACACTGGGTGGCCGTGAGCGTGCCATTGCATTCCAGCCTGGGTGACAGAGTGAGACTCCAACTCAAAAAGAAAAATCTTCATAGATGAAGACCTTTTTTTTGCTTAAAGATACAATTCAGAGTTATAATTAAAGGTACAATTCAGAATTAGGTACACAAGTGGTCATCGTACAGGTGGAATTTGGGTCTCCCATTGTTTTTTTTAAATGCCAATATTCCTTAAACTGGATATCTACTGTCTCTTTTTTTTTTTTCTTTTTTAAGAGACAAAGTCTTGCTATGTTGCCCAGGCTGGTTTTGACCTCCTGGGCTTAAGGGCTCCCATCTCAGCCTCCTGGGACGACAGATGCTGTCACACTGTTGATGACCTGTGGTTATTTTTTTCCCCCTTAAAATTTTTAAATGGGTCTGTCATGGATGTGTTAACTCAATTTTTAAAACACCAAGTGAGACGGGTTGGACCTGCATAAGCGGCGATCCTTGGCCGCCCTCTGCAGCTCTACTGAAGAATGACTTCAAAGGCCAGATACGGAGAAAGTTCTGCCATCGTTTATTTTTTGGAAGCCAGATTGCTGTGCGGTCAAAGAGGAGAAGAGAGGCCACATCGCCATGTGCTTGGGTCACCGTGGGTTCTTACATGCAACTTCCCTTTCTAGAATAAGAACCAGCACCCTTGCTGCCTGGGTAAATGGTTTTATGTGACTAAAGCTCCAGAAACCAGCTCTGAATCAGTTTGAAGGCATCCAACCTACAGGAGTCGAATAAGGGCTTCTTTGTTTCCTTAGAAAAGGACTTGTTTCCTCATTTATCAGGATGTTGTGAGGCCTTTTACTGCTTTTACACTTTGATCCCCTGAGAGCCCTTTGCTTGGTCTCTTTCCATGGCGAAAATAAACAAACAGACTTCACAGGGGAAGGCCAGCCAGACTCCTCAGGTCCCGTGGACTCCAACTGAAAAAGCACTGCCCCCAGCTGGTACCTAGCAAATACATGGGTAGCAGGCCAGATGTGACCCAGGGGCTGTAGCCTGCTCACCTGTTTTGGAGTCCTGAAGAATGTCACTCTTTCTTATATTCGTCCTAATCCTGCAAATTCAGGAACTTTGGAATTTTGGATGGACACTTTCAATAATTAAGAGAAGCCAGAGCCGAGCTCGATGGCTCACTCTGTAATCCCGCACTTTGGGAGACTGAGGTGAGTGGATTGCCTGAGCCCATGGGTTCGAGCCCCGCCTGGGCAACTTGACGAGATGTCATCTCTACAATAAATCAAAAAATCAGCCGGGCATGGTAGCGCATGCCTGTAATTCCGGCTACTCGGAAGGCTGAGGCGGAAGGATCGCCGGAGCCCAGCAGGTCGAGGCTGTGGTGGCTGGGAGCATGCCACTGCACTCCAGCCTGGGTGACAGAGTGAGATTCCAACTCAAAAAAATAAAAGAGAAGCCGGTCGTGGTGACTCAAGTCTGTCATCCCAGCACTGTGGGAGGCGGAGGTGAGAGGATTACCTGAGTCCAGGGGTTCGAACCAGCCCGGGCAACTTGGTGAGACCTGGTCTCTACAATAAATTTTTAAAAAGTAACCGGGCGTGATGGTACTGTGGTTCCAGCTACTTGAAAGGCTGAGGTGGAAGGATAGCCTGAGCCCGAGCTGGTTTCACTGCATTCCGGCCTGGGAGACAGAGTGAGACTCCTATTCAATACATATATACTAATAATGACTAAATAAATAAATAAGATAAATAGTAATAATGAAGAGCAAACAACCTGGGCAATATAGCAGCCCCGTCTCTACAAAAAGAAAAATCAAAAAATTAGCCAGGCTTGGTGGCACACTGCCTGTATTCCTAGCTGCTCAGGGAGGCTGAGGCAGAAGGATCACTTGAGCCTAGGAGTTCAAAGCTGCAGTGAACTAGGACCATGCTACTGCACTCCAACTGGGGCAACAGAGCAAGACCCTGTTCCCATCTCTACAAAAAAACAAAAACCACTCCTGCTTTCTTACTGTATGTAATTTTGAGACAGAGCATCATCATAATTCAAGATGCAGGGCCAATCTGCACATTTGTTATATTTTATGCTTTATTTGGTTGTATTGTGCATCACTTTACAGGAGTACCTGAGTTTGGGTAACTTAAGAAAAGTGGTATATGGGCTCATGGTTCTGCCTGGCACTAGCCTCTGCTCGGCTTCTGGTGAGGTCTCAGGGAGCTTTTCCTTGTGAGGGAAGATGAGGGTGGTGTGTCACATGGTACAGAGGAAGTAAGAGAGAGAGAAGGGAGGTGCCAGGCCCTTTTTTTTTTTCAGTCGGAATCTTACTCTGTCATCCAGGATGGAGTGCAGTGGCACGCTCCCGGCCACCTAAGCCTTGACCTGCAGGGCTCAGGCGACCCTTCCGCCTCAGTCTTCCAAGTAGCCAGAACTACAGGCACGCGCTACTATGCCCGGCTAATTTTTTGATTTATTGTAGAGACAGGATGTAACCATGTTGCCCAGGCTGGTCTCAAACCCACTGGCTCAGGCAGTCCTCTCACCTCGGCCTCCCAAAGTGCTGGGAAAGCCAGGTTCTTTTAAATAGCCAGCTCTCGTGTGAACTATAGAGGGAGAACTCGCTCATGACCATGAGAAAGGCGTGAAGCCATCTTTGAGGTACTCACCCTCGTGATCCAGTCACCTCCCACTAGGCCTCGCCTCCAACACTGGGGACCACACCTCAATGTGAGATCCAGAGGGGACAAACATCTAAACTCTATCAGTTTATTGTTGTTGTTGTTGTTATTTTGAGTTGGAGTCTCACTCTGTCACCCATGCTAGAGTGCAGTGGCCACTCATGGCCACCCCACCGTCAACCTGCTGGGCTCCGGCGATCTTTCCACCTCAGTCTTCCAAGTAGCCACAACTACAGGCACGTGTTACCACGCCTGGCTAATTTTTGATTTATTGTAGAGACGAGGTCTCGCCAAGTTGCCTGGGCTGGTCTCGAACCCGTGGACTCAGGCAATCCCGTCGCCTCGGTCTCCTAAAGTGCTGAGATAACAGGCTGAGCCACCCAACCAGCCAACTTTATCAGTTGTATACAGGTATATATTCAGTGTTGACTTAAATTCTGATGCTAACATCAAGGTGTCTGAAATATATGTAAATACACACGTGCATATACGAGAGGGGACCTAAAAAAACCTGGTTTGAACTATTTTTTGGTGGTCAGGTTCCTTGTGGTCCAGGCTTCCCCCGCCAGGTAAGTGTTCTAGGAATCCATTGGCAGCAGTATACCAGCTAGTGTTGTTGTAAGAGACTACCTTTGGCTTCAGTGAATTTTGGGGGGGAGATTCTTTCAACATGTTTGCCCATTTCCTGATGAATTTACTAGAACACCTGCTCACACCGTGCTGCGTGTTCAGCAGTTTTTTTTTAACCTAAAAACCTTTCCTAGTCACATGATCTCTCCCCGAGCAACTTCTTTTATTTCCCTGGATGAAAAAAGTTCTCAAAGGGAAACGTTTTTGCCATGGTCGAAGAGGTGAAACAAAAAACAGCAGAAGCACCGAAAGGCATCAAAATTGTTTTGAGCAGTGGAAAAAGTGTCTTGCATCAAACGGAGAGTATGTTGAAAGTAACTGAAGTTTAAGCATGTAAGAATAAATACGCATTTTTTTATAAATAAATTTCAGGGTTTTTGGAGTCCCCTTCGTATGTATATAGACTTTTATAAAATGAACCCTAGCCTTAATAGTAATATCGTTTTAACAGACAATGTGTGGGAGGTTGAGATTGTCTGACCTGACTGCTGCCCCTTCCTTTGCAGGCTTTTTGAATAGCTTTGAGGAGTTACAGGCCGAGGAGTGTGGCATCCTCAACGGGTGTGAGAACGGGCGCTGTGTGCGGGTCCAGGAGGGTTACACCTGTGACTGCTTTGACGGGTACCACCTGGACATGGCCAAGATGACCTGTGTTGGTAAGAAGGATGTGTGCCTCATGGGGGAAGCATTCTTCCCCTGGCATTCTCTGTGGCCAGATCTCAGTCACCTGAGTACATCGAAGATGAGTTTCAGACTGGGAGGATGAGAAGAGTCCTGGAAATGTATATTAAATGTATATGAAGGACAGTGTGCATTTACGTGACGCCACTGGACTACACACTTAAAAATGGTTAAAGTGGCAAATCTTAGCTGGGCTTGGTGGTTCAGCCTGTAATCCCGCGCCTTTGGGAGGCTGAGATGAGTAGATTGCCTGAGCCCGTGGGTTCGAGACCCACCTGGGCAGGCGAGACCTCATCTCTACAATAAATCAAAAAATTAGCCAGGCGTGGTAGCGCGCGCCTGTAATTCTGTCTACTCAGAAGGCTGAGGCGGAAGGATCGCCGGAGCCCAGGAGGTCGAGGCTGCGGTGGCCGGGAGCGGCCACTGCACTCCAGTCTGGGTGACAGAGTAAGACTCCAACTCGAAAAATAAATAAATAAATAAAGTGACAAATCTTGTGATCTGTATATTTTGCCACAATTCTTTTTAAAAAGAAGAGTTAATGTCTCATTTAAGAATCAATCAGGCCGGGCTTGGTGGCTCAGCCTGTCCTCCCACCACTTTGGGAGGCCGAGGCAAGTGGATGGCCTGAGCCTATGAGTTTGAAACCAGCCCTGGCAACTTGGTGAGACCTTGTCTCTACAATAAAAGAAAAAATTAGCTGGGTATAGTAGCAGGCGCCGTGATTCTCACTACTTGGAAGGCTGAGGTGGAAGGATTGCCAGAGCCCAGCAGGTTGATGCTGGGGTGGCCGTGAGCGTGCCACTGCACTCCAGCCTGGGTGACAGAGAGAGACTCCAACTCAAAAAAAAAAAAAAAAAAAGAAAAGAAAAGAAAGCAAAAGAATCAATCTACTAGCCAGGTGCAGTGGCTCAAGCCTGTAATCCCAGCACTTGGGGAAGCCAAGGTGAGTGGATTGCCTGAGCCCACAGGTTTGAGACCAGCCTGGGCAACATGGTAATACCTCGGCTCTACAATAAATCAAAAAATTAGCCGGGCATGGTAATGCTTACCTGTAGTTCCAGTTACTTGGAAGGCTGTGGTGAAAGGATCACCAGAACCCAGCAGGTTGACGCTGGGGTGGCCGTGAGTGTACCACTGCACTCCAACCTGGGCGACAGAGTGAGACTCTGCCTCAAAAAAAAAAAATCGATCTACTTAATGAAGATTGAAAGCAAAAAAGTCCATATAGTGTTAAATACAGAGGGAAGGTCAGAGTGTTCCAGGTAATGACTTTGACCCTTTAAAGCTGACTTTTCAACTGTGCAGCATGTAATTATTTCCCTGAACACTTGACACAGCATAAGCAAATGTAGACATCAGGAAAAAATGTAGCTTCCTATCAATCATTTTGGATAAACGTCTCCTACAATCACTCCTCAGGTTGCTCTCCCTCTTATATTGAAAAGAACAGAAAACTGCCAGGATGGTGGCTCATGCTTACAATCCCAGCACTTTGGGAGGCCGAGGCAGGAGGATTGTTTGAGCCCAGGAATTTGAGACCAGCCTGGCAAGCCTCATCTCTACAAAAAATTGGCCGGGCATGGTGGCACACGCCTGTAGTCCTAGCTACTCAGGAAGCTGAGGTGGGAGGATTGCTGGAGCCCAGGATATCGAGGTTGCAGTGGGCTGGGATCACACCACTGCACTCCAGCCTGGGTGACAGAGTGAGACCCCAACTCAGAAAAAAACCAAAACAGGAAATACAGATTTCACCTTCTGTCTAGGACTCAGTGGTGCCATCAGAGCCCATTTGCCTTCTTTGCTACAAAGCCCTTGGCTTGACTTCTTTTTTAAAGTTTTTATTCTCTTTTTCATCTCCCTCCTGTAGCAGTCCCTTTGCCTACTTGGGATTTATCCATTTTAATCTGTGGGTCTGGACAATAGGTCACCCAGGTTCTCACAGATGTTTCCAGAGCCTGTGTGGCTCTCACGTGGAAAGTTCCAAGGCTGAAACCGAAGACTTTGGAGACAAGAGGCTTCTGGCGAGCTCACTTCCTCATCTGAGTCCGCTTGACAGATCTAGCCGTCCTTCCACACACCTGCAGGAAGGAATTTAGAAGTCATACAATCCCTCCAGCTTTTTCTTATAGTTTGACCAGAAAATGCCCATGTGGTGCTAAATAACAAGGAAAGACATTCCAGAACCTCCCTGAGAATCTACCTCTGCAGTACCTAAAAAGTCATCTTCATCTTGCTTGGGATTGAAACAGACAGATTCAAATTCCTGGGCTCAAAGTTCTTATAGGTATGAGCCCCCAGCCTGGCAGTTTTCTGATCTTTTTTTTTTTTTTTTGAGTTGGAGTCTCACTCTGTCGCCCAGACTGGAGTAGCTCCCGGCCACAGCAGCCTCGACCTCCTGGGCTCCGGCGATCCTTCCGCCTTGGCCTTCCGAGTAGCTGGAACTACAGGCGTGCGC
>NW_007257155.1:162327-174476 GCF_000164805.1 Carlito syrichta | reverse complement strand
TGTAGAGATGAGTTCTCGCTAAGTTGCCCAGGTGCGTCTCGAACCCACAGGCTCAGGCAATTCACTCACCTCAGCCTCCCAAGGCGCGGGATTACAGGCTGAGCCACCGAGCCCGGCTAGTTTTCTGTTCTTTTCCATACAAGAGAGAGGACAACCTGAGGGATAATTTTAGGAGACATTTATCCAAAATGATTGATAGGAAGCGAATTTTTTCCTGAAGTCTACATTAGCTTAGGCTGTGTCAAATATTCAGGGAGATAATTATGTGCTGTACAGCCAAAAAGTCAACTTTAAAAGGTCAACTTTAAAGCGTTACCTGGGGAGGTAGGTGGGGGGACGGGTAGGAGCAGAATTCAGGCCACCTTGTCCCCTCGGGTAAGCCCAGGTCGCTTTTACTCATAGGAAAGATCTCTGATCTGCATGTTTGGCTTGTCGCAGATGTGAATGAATGTGGCGAGCTGAACAACCGAATGTCTCTCTGCAAGAACGCCAAGTGCATCAACACCGAAGGATCCTACAAGTGTTTGTGTCTGCCGGGCTACGTCCCTTCTGACAAGCCGAACTACTGCACTCCGCTGAACACCGCCTTGAATTTAGAGAAAGACAGTGACCTGGAGTGAAGGAGAAGCCACGTCACCTAAGCCCATATACTCTGCACTGTGTAAAGGAAAAGGGAGAAATGTATTATACTTGAGACATTGCACCTACCGGAGTGTTGGAAATACAGAAACAGCACAGGGCTTCATGTCCTCTGAAGACACCAGGAAGATTTGGGATGAGCCCGACAGGTGTGGCAGACCAAACAGACATTTCTCTAAAAATCCGGTATATATAGTCTGTTCATATGTAAAATTCAGTGGGTGGGGAAGAGGCGGAACAGTGCTGTTATTTTAAAAAAGAAAGTTGTATTATTATGTCGTTTTGTTTTTTTTACTATTGCTTTTGATTAAATTTGGCATTGAAATAGTGGTGGAAATATTTTATATAATTTTCATTTTTTTGGTTGTGCAGTTCCTTGGCTACTGTTTTTCTTTTTCTTCAGTTTTCTTTTTTTAAATCTCAAGTGCAAAAGTCTGCGATAAAATTTTGTTAAGCTGTATTGTATGTATTGTTACACGGGGTTATACTATTCCTGGTCTGGAGCAGTTTTAAAATTCAAATGGTCTGTCCTGTGGAGCAGACAGTGATTTTATTTCAAAGCTTTTATACACATTTGGAGGAGAAAGTACTTTCAATTTCCGGTGTATTGTTTGATTTTCACGTTCATTCTCAGCTGAGCTGCCAGCAGGTATCAGTGGGATCCCTTCCCGTCATCAAAATGGAAGAATTTGTGAGTTTACATTAGTATTGTAATATGTAAAGGAAGCCTGGCAAAAAAAAAAACAAAAAAAATTTAAACTTGATCATCCCCACTGTATTTACCATTGTATGTTAAAGCAAAATAAATCACCATTTTTGTAGAAAAAAAGATCTCCCTGAGAGTAAGTGTCAATGAATGTCCAAGTGACGTCCCCTGCACCCTCTTGTGTGGGCATCAGGGATGCTGTCTTCATGTAGTGCCTTTTACAAGTTCATCATTAAGTTCATTCGATGTTGTCATGGGCTGGATTGTTTCCCCACATTTGCATGTTGGAGTCCTGATGCCCAACATTTCAGCACATGACTGTATTTGGAGATAGGAGGTGACTAAGGTGAAATGAGGCCACTGGGGTTGTCCCTGACTCTGTGGAACTGGTGTCCTTAGAAGAAGAGATGAGGACACAGACACACACAGAGGAAAGACCACATGAAGACACAAGCAGAGAGACCACGGAAGAAATCAACCCCACTGAAACCTTGACCTCAAATGTTGAGTCTCCAGAATGGAGACAGAATAAGTCTGTTGTCTAACCCTCCCGGTCTGTGGTATTTTGGTTAAGACAGCCCTAGTCAACGAACTCAAATACATGTTACAGGAAGAATGAATAATAGCTTTCAAAGTTCCAGTCCCTGATTACATGTCCACAGTCTTACAATTGTTTTATAACTTAAACCAAAATTCAGAATCCATTTTTACTTTACAAACATCTGAATTTGTGAAAACAGACTATGTATAGGGATACCCAGCAGAAAAATCTGCTTATTAAACACTGCCCTGAAAGACAGGTTATGGATTTTTTTTTCTTTTTTTTTTTTGAGTTGGGGACCTCACTGTGTTGCCCAGGCTGGAGTGCAGTGGCCACAGACTCCTGGGCCCAGGTGATCTTTCTGCCTCAGATTCCCAAGTAGCTGGGGACTGCAAACTGTAAGATGACACAAGTGTATCACTTGGCCACTCAAGTGGCAGTAGTAGAAAGTCAATACGATATTGGAACTGCATCAAGCTTTGCATGTGCCACCATGCCCAGCTAATTTGTTTATATTTTTTTTGTAGAGATAAGGTCTTCCTATGTTGCCTAGACTGGTCTCGAACTCCTGGGCTCAAGCAATCCTCCTGTCTCTGCCTCTCAAAGTGCTGGGATTTCAGACATGAGCCACTGCACCCGGCCAATTTTTTGCTTTTTAATCCCTATAGTAGAGTTAATGGAACCCCAAATACGACCATGCCCTCATCCTGGGAACCTGTGAATGTGTGACCTTCCCTGACAAAGGAGAATTAAGTTTACTGAAAATAGTTAAAATACTGAAAATACTTAAAATAGGAAGATTATCCCGGACTGTTGGGGGTGGGCCCTCTGTGATCACAAGGGTCCTTCTAAGGAAGAGGACCTTAAAAGTGGGGAAGGAAGGCAGAGGAAGAGAATCAGGGAGCTGTGAACACAGAGGAATCCGATAGGAAATGAGACTCCACCTGCCACTGCTGTCTTTGAAGCTGGAGTTAGCAGGGAGGGATTCCATGAGCCCAGGAATGTGGGCAGTACCAGCAGCTGGAAAAGGCAAGAGACACATTCTCCAGCAAGCATGCAGCCTTGCGAATACCTTGACATCTCAACTTCAGTCTAATGACCCCTGTGCCAACCACACAACCCATCAAACTGTAAGATGACACAAGTGTATCACTTGGCCACTCAAGTGGCAGTAGTAGAAAGTCAATACGATATTGGAACTGCATCAAGCTTTGTATCTTACCCATCTCTTTTTTTTTTTTAGTTGGAATCTCACTTTGTCGCCCAGGCTGGAGTGCGGTGGCATGTTCACGGCCACCGCAGCCTCGACCTGCTGGGCTCCAGTGATCCTTCCACCTCAGCCTTCCAAGTAGCCAGAACTACGGGCGCGTGCTACCACGCCCAGCTGATTTTTGATTTATTGTAGAGACGAGGTCTTTCCAAGTTGCCGGGGGGTCTCGAACCCACGGGCTCAGGCAATCCACTTGCCTCGGCCTCCCAAAGTGCTAGGATGACAGGCTGAGCCACCCAGCCCAGCCACCCATCTCTTGCAACATTGTTTCAGCTAGTGTTTGTATGAGAAATTTGTGATGGTTTCCAGGAGGTGTGCTTGGTCTGAATATGTTCCCCTAGTGCCTCCCATCCTAAATCTTGTTTTTACCTAGTGTTGTGCAAATCCCAACAATGTAGAGCATAGCCGGGCGTGGTAGCGCATGCCTGTAGTTCCAGCTACTTGAAAGGCTGAGGCGGAAGGATTGCCAGAGGCCAGCAGGTCGAGGCTGCAGTGGCCAGGAGCAGCCACTGCACTCCAGTCTGGGCGACAAAGTGAGACTCCAACTCAAAAGAAAAAAAAATGTAGAGCCAAGAGGGAGAGAAACAGTGACAATGGAAGAGAAGACACAACCCCATGCAGGGCAACTTCGATTACAAAGTCATGCCCATCCTGGCACAATGGTTCTGTTGCATTTTGGTTGTGTCTGTTGGAAACGGGCGGTGGGGGGGTGAGGTTGACTGAGATGTTATGAATTCTGTTAGCCTCTTCACACAAGACATTTCATTTTTACAGATTACTGACATAAAGCAGTAGGTACCTGGGCAAATAATGAAAATGCATTACTTTAAATGTGACTTACTATTTTTAAGTACATTTTGTTGCATACATTTTGTTTCACAGCCCTAGGGGAAAAAGTTTTGTGTTTGCAATATATTAAGAATCTAGCTCCTCTCAGAAGTTTTGTTTGTTTGTTTGTTTGTTTTTTGAGTCAGAGTCTCATTCTGTCGCCCAGGCTAGAGTGCAGTGGCACAATCACAGTTCACCACAGCCTCAAACTTCTGGGCTCAGGCAATCCTTCCGCCTTAGTCTCCCACATGGCTGGGACTACAGGTGTGTGCCACCACACCAGGCTAATTTTTTTCGATTCTTTGTAGAGACAAGGTGTCTCTATGTTACCCAGGCTAGTCTTGAACTCCTAGACTCAAGTGATTCTCCTGCCTCAGCCTCCCAAAGTGTTGGAATGACAGGCGCGAGCCACTGCACCCGGCCCAGTTTTACTTGTAATGTCCAGTTGTCCTCACATGAGGTTTGGGATTCTGAGGTAGTGGTCTTAACTCAAGGGTCATGACGAGGCAGATACACGATAAATAAAGTTCATTCTGGCCATGTGCTAGATGTGTGTTTTTCAAGGTCTCTTACCCAAGTAAGAACCAGTTCTCTCCTCTGCCCACCCACAGAACGAGTCTAGTACCTTAAAATACCAGCAGTTAATAACATTTTATTATTTTATCATAAATGCAAACATTGTTCCAAAAAACCTAAGCTGGCTATCTGAGTTAAACCAATGTAGTTTGAAGTTACATGTTTGAAATTTGCCGTGTTAGCTGAAACAAGTGCCAAGTATAAATCTAGCAAATTAAACCCTTCAATATACCAAAGTTCTTTTGTACAGCCTCCTACTTCTCTAAAAGAATTGTGTATAGGTTCAGGCTCAGTGGCTCAGCCTGTAATTCCAGCACTTTGGGAAGCCAAGGTGAGTGGATTGCCTGGGTCCATGAATTCGAGACCAACCCAGGCAACTTGGTGAGACCTCATCTGTACAATAAAAAAATTAGCCGGACGTGGTAACACATGCCTGTAGTTCTGGCTACTTGGAAGGTTGAGACGGAAGGATCACCAGAGCCCAGCAGGTCGACGCTGGGGTGGCTATGAATGTGCCACTGCGCTCCAGTCTAGGCAACAGAGTGAGACTCCAACTAAAAAAAAAATGTGTACATGTTCAAAAGATTATTATAAATTCAACTAGGGTATTTTCACACGCAGTGTACTTTCTTACTCAGAAGTGTACTTTAATTCTGGCTCATCTTAATGTTGGCAGACGTGCACATAAGCAGAAATAAGAAATGGAATTCAATAACGTTTCATCAGAGTCAATGGTATAGGAAGACAGTTCACATGCCTGCCAGTGTTGCATGGTCACAACTGGGGGGACCAGACTGAGCCACTCTGAACATGCTTTTTTGGCCTAAAGGTTATTTTGAGCTTATTATTTTGAGAAGCAGCAGATGCCAGAAGCTCTGAAAACAGCACTACTGACTTTTTCATGAGAGAAAGTTATATCTATAAAGGAAATTCTCATTTGTGAGGGTAGCTCCCTCTTTGGCATGATGATTATTTTGGGCTGATTATTTTGAGAAACAGCAGACACCAGAAACTCTGAAAACAGCATAAATGATTTTTTCATAAGGGAAATTTACATCTATAAAGGAAATTTCCATTTGTGTGGATATCTCCCTCTCTGCACAAGGAAGATAAGGGTGACTCTGGGACTTAAATTTGCATATTAGACATGACTGCTGTTTACCATACTTTCCCTGGTCACTCTGTCTTAGCTTGCCTCCCCCATAGCAAGCTTGGTTTTGGCTGAAGGTGGTATTTAAGCCCAAATTCTAAGACACCTCTTTGAGTCCCTCCTTTCCTTGGGTTTTTCTTATGTTTATATGAGCTACTCATGTTAATAAAACTTCTGTTTGTTTTTCACTTTTTTTTTTTGAGTTGGAGTCTCACTCTGTCACCCAGACTGGAGTGCAGTGGCACACTCCCAGCCACCGCAGCCTCGACCTGCTGGGCTCCGGTGATCCTTCCGCCTCAGCCTTCCAAGTAGCCGGAACCATAGGCGCGTGCTATGTTTTTCACTTATTAATCTGTCTTTTGTTACAGGACCCCCAGCAAAGAACTCAGAAGGGTAAGGGAAAAGGAGCTTCTCCCCGTCCTACAAGACCATAACCATGGACTTATGAATTGTTCTAAGAACTTGCAGCACTAAAATTCTCTAATTTTAATACTTTATTCAAATAAGAGCAACTTAAGTATGCACTAGAACGCCTGTGATTTACTAAAAATCCTTGGCAAAAAGAAGAGAATAAAGAAGGTTGTCAAAGATTAGTATCAAACTGATGGACAGTCACAATTATGAGACAAAAGCAATAGGAAAGGTTTCATCTGCAAAGTGTAAGGAAAATAATCACATCTGAACGACAGGAGACGTTTCTCAGGAAAAAAACTCCCTAACTTAGGATAAAGCATTTGCAATCATCCCAGGAATATGGGGGTCCTCAGACCAGCTTTCACTGCGTTTGTGAGTGCAGGACAGAACGGCCATCACCAGATGAGACTTTGTAGAAAACTTTAGGATAGTGAAATTGACACCAGGTGGAGTGTGGTGTGTTACCCAGTGGGTTTTTAACTTCACCACAGAAAGGAATTTTAGAGCGAGTCCAAAGTATAGTTAAGAAAGAATTTATTAGAAAGAAAAAGGGTATGCTCAAGAAAAGCATAGGTGTCTTAAGAGCAAAGGCATGGGCCTTTGAAAAGAAGCTTCAGGTCAGGCTCGGTGGCTCAACCTGTAATCCCAGTCCTTTGGGATGCCGAGGTGAGTGGATTGCCTGAGCCTGTGGGTTCAAGACCAGCCCGGGCAACTTGGCAAGACCTCATCTCTACAATAAATCAAAAATTAGCCAGGTGTGGTAGTGCATGCCTATAGTTTCAGCAACTTGGAAGACTGAGGCAGAAGGATTGCCAGAGCCCAGCAGGTTGATGCTGGGATGGCCATGAGCTTGCTGCTACACTCCAGCCTGGGCAACAGAATGAGACTTCAACTCAAAAAAGAAAAAAGGTAAAAGAAGCCGGGCTTGGTGGCTCAGCCTGTAATCCCGCGCCTTTGGGAGGCTGAGGTGAGTGGATTGCCTGAGCCCGTGGGTTCAAGACCCACCTGGGCAGGCGAGACCTCATCTCTACAATAAAATCAAAAAATTAGCCGGGCGTGGTAGCTCGCGCCTGTAGTTCTGGCTACTTGGAAGGCTGAGGCAGAAGGATCGCCGGAGCCCAGCAGGTCGAGGCTGTGGTGGCTGGGAGCAGCCACTGCACTCCAGCGGCCACTGCACTCTGGGTGACAGAGTGAGACTCCAACTCAAAAAACAACAACAAAAACAAACAAAGAAAAAAGGAAAAAGAACAGCTTCATATACTTTTCCAACAATGGCTAAGCAAACCATGAGCTAAGAGCAGGGGGCTGCAGGTATCTGGTCACAAGTTTTGATGACCATCTCTCAACAGTTTAAGGACACAAGGGCCTTCCAAATAATGAAAGTTAGTGTCTAATTAGATGTAGGCTTTTCTTAGAACATCATGTCTGTGTTTTGGTACTTCCCTCTTGTTTCTGTGACTCTTGTTTCTTTGACTTCACCACAGAAAGGAATTACAGGCTGTACTGGTAGTTCCACATTCCAACCAAAGTGGTCAGGTCTTGCCATGCGTGGCGGGGTGGCCCACGTTCAAGACCAGCCTGGGCAACTTGGTGAGACCTCATCTCTACAATAAATAAAAAATTAGCCAGGCATGGTAGTACACACCTGTATCTCCAGCCATTTGGAAGGCTGAGGCCGAAGAATCACCAGAGCCCAGCAGGTTGACACTGGGGTAGCTGTGAGTATGCCACTGTCCTCCAGCCTGGGCAACAGAGTGAGACTCCAACTCAAAAAAAAAAAGTATCCACCAAGATAGTTATGAACTGAGAAAGGTAGATTTATTAAAGGAAAGATACATTATGAAGGGCACAACAGAAAGGGAACAGCAAGTGTCTGCTGCAAAGAGTCATGGCCGGAGGTTCTTCCCATTGGAGTTTGACCCTTTCTTCAGTTAGGGTGAGTTTTAGGGTTCCCATCAAGAGACAGTTTTGATTGGTTGATGTTTGACTTGGATTATAAGCCGCATATGGGCCAGCCTATGGGCCAGACAGAGGTTTGCAGAGCAGCTACTCAGTTGCAGGTTTTTGTTTCTGTAACTGCAACAGCCCTTTGTCATGGAACCAGCAGCAAATGTTTTTCTTTCTTTCTTTTGTGTGTGTGTGTGTGTTGGAGTCTCACTGTCACCCAGACTGGAGTGCAGTGGCATGCTCCCGGCCAGTGCAGCCTTGCCCTGCTGGGCTCTGGCGATTCTTCCGCCTCAGCCTTCCAAGTAGCTGGAACTACAGGCGCACGCTACCATGCCTGGCTAATTTTTAACTTATTGTAGAGATGAGATCTCTCCAAGTTGCCCGTGTGGGTCTTGAACCCATGGGCTCAGGCAATCCCCTTGCCTCGGCCTCCCAAAGTGCTGGGGTTACAGGCTGAGCCTCCGAGCCTGGCCAGAAAATGTTTTTCAGCTGGCTATTCAGAACTCCTGTAATCTCTTCTGAGATTTCCTTCCTCAAAATAGTTTACCCAATGTACCCAATTGATGCAGGCCTCACATTCCTCCACGGGTCTGATATGCCTGGTTGGTCAGATGAGGGTCATGTTCACGTAAGAAAGATGTCTGAGCACTTACCCTGTTTTAAATTAGACCTGTCTGCAAGAAACTTATTTTTCTGTCTAAACTGCCTTGACTAACCTGCCTCAAAATCAGTGTAACTAGCTGAGGAGAACACAGGAAGACAGGTAGGTGGTGACCTCAGAGAAGCCTTCTCAGGTGAGGTGTATGGGCCAGAGTAAGGTTTTCCTACCTAGTGAGATGTTTTTAAAATTCCCCTTCAGTCTTTAGGTATCTCAACTTTGAATGTGAATTATTGTTCTGCTATTGGGAAGCAGACCTTTCTCTTCCTCTCCATAGGAATGTCCTCCCTGGTTCCTTCCTTTGTGACATTAGTAATTCCCTACAGGTTGGTCTAAACTATAAAAACCCCAGGCTCTTTTAAGGCACACATAGAACAGGATGTCACATTGCTCCTAAGCTCCCTGTGGAATGTCCTGCTCTTGGAAGAGAAAACAGCCCTTTCCTCTCACCATTTTCAGAGGCCCAAAGAGAAAAACCGAAAAGGATGAGCCCCTCTTAAGGAAACATCCAGGGGGCAGGCTTTGGGGGAACTTGCCTAGCAGAGTCCATTTCAGTCCTTTAAGACTAAGAAGTTTCCAACAGGTGTGATCAGGGATCCTGGCAGTGTATTCACTGTTAACCAAAAGGAAAATTTTGGCTGGGTGCAATGTCTCACACCTGTAATCCCAGCACTTTGGGAGGCAAAAACAAGAGAACTGCCTGAGCCCAGAGGTTTAAGACCAACCTGGGGACTTGGCAAGACCTATACCATAAACTAAAAAATTAGCTGGGCGTGGTGGTGCAGAACTGATAAAAACATTGCCAAAATTTGTCAAATTGTGCATCAAGATTATTGGCTGACTATGAGAAGCACAGCAGACCAAATAAGCATTGACAGAGAAACAGAAAAACCTTAAATGGAAATCTTGGCATTAAAGGTGAGTGCAAAATGGTCCCAAAGGAGCTCTTGCAACACCACAATGCACCAGCTCACATAGCAACTCTGTGAGGGAGTTTTTAGCCAGTAAACAGATAACTATATTGGAACACCCGCCCTCCTCATCTGACCTGGTCCCCCAATGACTTTTTTTCTCTACCCTAAGATAAAAAGAAATTTTGATGACATTCAGGACATCAAGGGTAACATGATGATAGCTCTGATGGCCATTCCAGAAAAAGAGTTCCAAAATTGCTTTGAGGGGTGGACTAGGTGCCGGTGTTGGTGTAGAGCTTCCCAAGGGGAGTACTTTGAAAGTGACCACAGTGATATTCAGCAATGAGGTATGTAGCACTTTTTCTAGGATGAGTCTGCCAACTTAATTGTCAGGCCCTGTATTGATATATGTTTTGCCTATAACTTCTGTCTCTCTAAACATGTACAAACCAAGCTGTCATTCAACCATTTGGGACACATGTTCTCAGGACCTCTTGAGACTGTGCCACACGCCTGGGCCACTCACATTTGGCTCAGAATAAACCTCTTTGAGTAGTTTATACAATGTGGCTTATTTGTTCACATCATCAAGGTGCCCAGCCTTCCGAAGGTTGGCAGGGAGCAGAGGGGAGAGCAGATGAAAAGGGGAAAATGGTTTGTTCAGAACTTTCCCACGCAGGAGAACTGACTTATGCACTAATTAATGTCTGCTAAGATTTTAAAGGTGAAAAGGCGTTGCCATTATTTTATTTACTCCATAAACATTTGCTAAGTGCTTATTTTGTACCAGGCACTGTACTAGACCCTGGGAATATGGAAATGAATAACTAGTCTTGTTTGACCCCACAGCTAGCTCAGGAGACTGATGGGAGCCCAATTAACCATAAGGCAATAAGGTAAGTGAAATGATCTAATGGAAGCTAAAAGTCAGTGTTATGGGAACAAAGATGAACCAACTGATTTTGCTTGGTGGGTGAAAGGACAGTAGAAGCCCTAAGGAGGAGATGAAGTCATTAGAATTGTGTAGGGCTTAAATTTCACTAGGAAAAGAAACTTACACAGCCACTTCACTTGTCCCTTCGTTGTTGTTACAGAACATGTATCTGGTCTTCCAGGAAGAGCACTGGACTTGGGATCTTATACCACCTACCTGGGTCCTAATTTCTGCTTCCTTCATGACCAGCTATATGACTTTGAACAAGTCTCTATCTCTTATAACTTGTTCTCAGTAATGTGAACTCTGCAGTCTCTATTGTGTCAAAAGTCGCGTTCTTTGATTTCCCTTTTATTAAATTTCCCAACCTGATTTCTTAATCCCGTTCAACTGGTCACATTAATGATTTGATACCTTAGAATGACTTAACAGACCCTGGGGGACATAGCCAATCTCTGAGAGCTGAGTGTTCTAAGTGACATTCTATAGATGCACAGAAACAGATGCTGTCTGCTCCAACAACATGTGAGCATTCTGCAGATTAGAGCTTTATTTGAAAGACTTCACATGAAAAGGTTGATTCGATTCTAAATCCACTGGCACTGGAACAAGAAATTTCAATTATACATTTGCCAATGTAAAAAAAAAAGGAAGAGCTTCTTTGTGTACATTTTTTTTTTTTTTTTACTGGTGGTGACTGTTCACAGTCTGAGAGATCAAATTAAAAGCCTTGGTCAGGAACTGCAGGTATTCATTTAAAAGATAAAAACAAGCTGGGCTTGGTGGCTCAACCTGTAATCCCAGTGCTTTGGGAGGCTGAGGTGAGTGGATTGCCTGAGCCCGTGGGTTTGAGACCCACTTGGGCAACTTGGTGAGACGTCATCTCTACAATAAATCAAAAAAATTAGCTGAGCGTGGTAGTGCGCGCCTGTAGTTCCGGCTACTTGAAAGGCTGAGTTGGAAGGATTGCCCGAGCCCAGCAGATTGAGGCTGCAGTGGCCGGGAGCGTGTCACTGCACTCCAGTCTGGGCGACAGAGTGAGACTCCAACTCAAAAAAAGAAAAAAAAAAAGAAAGGGATTGGCAGTAGTGGGATACGGCCCGGGGAGGGTGAAGGGGACACATAACATCAATAAGCGAATCTGATCTTAAACCAGGTGAAGTGGGGACCGAGGGGAGACCCAAACTTGACCTGTACGATGACCACTTGTATACCTAAATCTGAATTGTACTCCACATATTTAAAATAAAAATAATTTTTAAAAGACCCAGCAGGAAAACAAATGTAAAGGGTAAATATTTCATACTCACATCTATACTAAAAGTGAATATTTCACTGAATAGAGTACGCAGTAACCACCAGGAAAAATGAATGGTTCTAATGCAAATAACTGGAGTCTTAGACTGTAGCAACGCCCTGACTGGCTCATGGCTGGACAACGTCCACTTTGCTGTGATGTGTCTCAGTACTGGCTCACCACTGGAGATTCTCACTGCTGCCATTGTCTTCTTATTTTCTTTCTTTTTTTTTTTTGAGTTGGAATCTCACTCGGTCGCCCAGACTGGAGTGCAG
>NW_007257155.1:157746-162305 GCF_000164805.1 Carlito syrichta | reverse complement strand
AGGTCTCGCTGCCCAGGCAGGTCTCGAACCCGTGGGCTCAGGCAATCCACTCACCTCAGCATCCCAAAGGCGCGGGATTACAGGTTTAGCCACTGAGCCCAGCTTTTTTTTTTCTTTTTTAAATGATGCATGCTGCCAGGTGGGGTGACTCACGCCCATAGTCCCAGCACTTCGGGAGGCCAAGGTGAGAGGATTGCCTGAGCCCAGGTATTCGAGACCAGCCCGGGCAACTTGGTGAGACCTCATCTCCACAATATATAAAAAAAGGAGCCAGGCATGGTGGCGCGTGCCTGTAGTTCCAGCTACTTGGAAGGTTGAGGCAGAAGGATCACCAGAGCCCAGTGGGTAAAGGCTGCGATGGTTGTGAGCATGCCACTGCACTCCAGCTTGGGCGACAGAGTGAGACTCCGACTCAAAAAAGAAAAAAAAAATTAATTGATTGAGATAGTAAGATTTCTTATTACTCCCCCTCTAACCAGGCAACTAAGTTAATCAATTACTGGAAATTATAGCTTGACTTCTCTTAAGCAATCTATAACTCCAAGTGTATGTCTTGTATACAATTAAAACCATGAATTAAATGTATTTTCAGAGGAAACTTTCTGTTCAGAGAACTTGAACAGACAAATGCAGTGTCCTAGCATCTGGGAGGCACAGTGTTATATTTAATTTCCAGCCTTGGCGACAGAGTGAGACTCCAACTCAAAAAATAATAATAATAAAATAAAATAACAAAATAGGGATGCCTGCTATCACCACCCTACAATTAAATATTGTCCTGGAAGTTTTAGCTAACTTTATAGACAAGAAAATTAAAAGCATGAATACTGGAAATGAAACAACAAAACTGTTATTACACACAGAAGATACAACAAAACGCTAAAAGAATCTTAGGATAAATTGTTTGAATTAAGAGGAGACTTTAACAAGGTTGTGACCAATATATAAAAGTCTATTGTATTTCTTTTTCTTTTCTTTTCTTTTTTTTTTTTTTTGAGTCCGAGTCTCATTCCTAGCTCAGGCTGGAATGCAGTGGCATGCTCACAGCTGCCACAGCCTCGATCTGCTGGGTTCAGGCAATCCTTCTGCCTCAGCCTTGCCTTTGCTTCCGCGCCTTTGGGAGACTAAGGTGAGTGGATTGCCTGAGCCCGTGGGTTCGAGACCCGCCTGGGCAGCGAGGCCTCATCTCTACAATAAATAAAAAAATCAGCCGGGCGTGGTAGTGCATGCCTGTAATTCCAGCTCCTTGGAAGGCTGAGGCGGAAGGATCGCCGGAGCCCAGCAGGTCGAGGCTGGGGTGGCCGGGAGCGGCCACTGCACTCCAGTCTGGGCGACAGAGTGAGACTCCAACTCAAAAAAAAAAAAAATTAAAAACCCTTATTGACAGACATTAAGGAAAATGTAAATAAATGTCATGAATCAGAAGACTTAATATTGTAAAGATATTATTTCTTCCCAAACTGATCTATATAATCAATGTAATTCCAGTCAAAATCCCAACAGAGTACTTGAAAGGACAGACCGAGAGTGGGAAGCCATTTTTCATCTTGTTCTTAAACCCTGTCGCAATGATGAGAAAGTAGAAACTATGCTTTTGGAGAAATGCACACTTTAGGTAAAACTGACTTTACTGACTTTGTCTTTTCAGAAACAGACGTCCAGGTATCAGAGGTATCTCATAGTGGCAATCAGGCTTGCCTAGAGTAAAGGGAATTTACAAGGCTCAGGACATCATGCACTGGGTAAGGATTGTAAAAGTCATGAAACTCGTAATTACAGAAGTTATGACCGCTCAGAGGGACAGCAGGTGGGGATTCGATCTTCCAAGTAAATTGGGCCCTATCTACAGGGAAGCCAAGAATCCCCCCAGAACTACCTACTGGGAATGCCTAGGAGATAAGGGGAGGTACATCCTCTACTAGCTCTAAGGAATGTTGTTTGGGAAGGTACAGGAGAATTAGAATCCTTGTCACACCCTTCTCTAGGGGCTATGATAATGTGGGCGGACATTAATGTGTCTCTGTGTCACAGGTTCTCCAAGACATCCACAGGTGGTCAATAAGTCACAGCCGTCACGTGCAACATCTCCAAGAGAAGGATTTAAGCCAGGACTCTGGGGGGCTACAATGCCACACTCACCTAGGGTGTAGGCCCACTCCCTGTCTGTGGGGGGGTGAACTTTCCTTAAATAAATCTTTCTTCTCTCACCCGGGTGTGTTGCAATTCTTTGCATTTACTCGGATCTCTGGGTACCCAGCGTGTACCCCCGGCTTGCCAGCCCTGGCTGTGCTGCGCTCCTCTCCCCTGCACCCCTCCACCTCTCCCCTCTCTCTGCGTCTCTCCACTCTCACCCTATCCGTACCCTAACAGTACTTTTTTTAACTCAAAAAACTGATTCTAACATATATATATATGTATGTATATATATATATATATATATATACACAAAAGGTGTAAGAGAATGCAAGACAAGCTACAGACTGATAGAACATCTTTGTAAAACACAAATCTAGTAAAAGATCTATCCAAAATACAAAAAGAACTCTTAAAACTCAACAATACGAAAATGAACAAACCAACTTAAAAATGGAAAAAAGAGCCGGGCTCGGTGACTCAGCCCGTAATCCTGTGCCTTGGGAGGCTGAGGTGAGTGGATTGCCTGAGTGGATTGAGGGTTCAAGACCCACCTGGACAACTTGGTGAGACCTCATCTCTACAATAAATCAAAAAATTAGCCGGGCGAGGTAGTGCGCACCTATAGTTCCGGATACTTGAAAGGTTGAGGCCAAAGGATTGCTGGAGCCCAGCAGGTCGAGGCTGTGGTGGCCAGAGCAGCCACTGCACTCCAGTCTGGGCGACAGAGTGAGACTCCAACTCAAAAAAAAAAAAGAAATTTTTAAAAAATGGAAAAAAGACCTGAAAAGATACAGTACCTCTCCAAAGTAGATATACATATGGAAAAACAACAACGATAGCAACAACAATAAAACACACGAAAAGATGTTCAACATCACAAGGCACTGGGAACTTGCCATTAAAGCAAAAATGATGTGTCATTACACACTGCTGGAACAGCTAAACTCTGAAACACTGAGGATACTAAGTGCTGACAAGGATGTGGAACAACAGGAACTCTCGTTTCTAGTGGAAATGCAAAGTGGAACAGCCCCTCTGGAACACAGTTTAGTAGTTTTTTACAAAACTAAGTGTATTCTTCTTAGTTTAGTAAATATCTCTGAGTATTTACCAAAGTGAGTTGAAAACTTGTGTCCACACAAAAACCTGCGTGCAAATGTTTAGAGTAGCTTTATTCCTAATCGTCAAAACTTGAAAACAGCCAAGATACCTTTCAGTGGCAAGTCAATAAATAAACTGTGGGACATCTGTACCATGGAATTTTTTTTTTTTTTTTTTTGAGTTGGAGTCTCACTCTGTCGCCCAGACTGGAGTGCAGTGGCCGCTCCTGGTCACCGCAGCCTTGACCTGCTGGGCTCCGGCGATCCTTCCGCCTCAGCCTTCCAAGTAGCCGGAATTACAGGCACGTGCTACCACGCCCAGCTGATTTTTTGATTTATTGTAGAGATGAGGTCTCGCCTGCCTAGGTGGGTCTCAAACCCCCGGGCTCAGGCAATCCACTCACCTCAGCCTCCCAAAGGCGCAGGATTGCAGGCTGAGCCACTGAGCCCGGCTCAATTCCTTTCTTATTGTACTATGGTAAAAGCTCAGGGTCCGCTTATGAGTGAGAACATGTGGTACTCAGTCCTTTGTTTCTGTGATAGATCACTGAGTATAAAAGACTTGAAACCCATCCAAGTTCCTGCTGGTTGTTTTGTACCGTTTTTACTGACACTCTTGACTTCAGGTATTTTGGCTACTCTATAAGAAATTGTCCAAGAGCTGGGCTCAGTGGCTCAGCCTGTAATCCCACGCCTTTGGGTTGCTGAGGTGAGTGGATTGCCTGAGCCCGTGGGTTCAAGACCCACCTGGGCAACTTGGCGAGACCTCATCTCTACAATAAATCAAAAATTAGCCGGGATGGTAGCGCGCGCCTGTAGTTCCAGCTACTTAGAAAGCTGAGGCAGAAGGATCGCCGGAGCCCAGCAGGTCGAGGCTGTGGTAGCCAGGAACGGCCACTGCACTCCAGTCTGGGCGATAGAGTGAGACTCTAACTCAAAAAAAGAAAAAAAGAGAAATTGTCCATATGTATTCTGTTTTGCTGGTTGAATTGATTTCATGATTTTACTTTTGATTTCCATTATTCACATGATGGAATTATATAGATCATGGCTACTCTATAAGAAATTGTCCAAGAGCTGGGCTCGGTGGCTCAGCCTGTAATCCCACGCCTTTGGGAGGCTAAGGTGAGTGAATTGCCTGAGCCCGTGGCAATCATATTGATATCTATATAGTATTCCATGTGGAATGTGGGATTTCATTTACTGGTAAATTTTTTTTGGTAGCCTACTCAGTACCAAAAGTCACAGAGACTGAAATATATATTTTTTGCCCATGTGATATTATACACACACACACACATATATATATATATATATATATAT
>NW_007257155.1:143324-157562 GCF_000164805.1 Carlito syrichta | reverse complement strand
TGCCCAGGCGGGTCTCGAACCTGCGGGCTCAGGCAATCTGCTCACCTCAGCCTCCCAAATCGCTGGGATTACAGGCTGAGCCACCGAGCCCAGCTGTGATATTATGTATTTTTAAGATTCATAGAATATTGTTGCATAGCCATAACCAAAGTTTTCCATCTGGACTCCTCTGTGTAGTATATTTTTTCTGTAGACCCACTTATGAATCTCTTTATTTATTTATTTTATTTTAAAATTTTTTTTGAGTTGGAATCTCAGTCTGTCACCCAGACTGGAGGACAGTGGCACACTCACGGCCACCCCAGCTGGGCTCTGGCAATCTTTCCGTCTCGACCTTCCAAGTAGCTGGAACTACAGGTGCATGCTACCACGCCTGGCTAATTTTTTATTTTTTTTGTAGAGACCGGGGGGGGGTCTCACCAAGTTTCCCAGGCTGATCTCGAATCCGCGGGCTCAGGCAATTAACTCGCCTCGGCCTCCCAAAGTGCTGGCATTACAGGCTGAGCCACCGATCCCAGCCACAAATCTCTTTAAACAAATGAGATGGAAACTATTTCAATTTCAGCCCCTCGTAAAACTGGCATGCTACGTACTCGTAGATACATAGATATACAGATAAACAGCTATAGATACTGACCTTTTATTGGATGCCATCTGTGTGCTTTGCTGTTCACACTCTTGTGAATTACATGAGTAGAGTTTAGATGAATTTCTCTGGAAGTTTCTTTTTTTTGGTTTGGGCCAGACCCTGGGAGCAGCTACACCAGCCAGTGGGCGCAAGCGAAGTCCAGAGGTCTCTGAGTCCTCACCCATCCACACGTCTTCAATGGACTGCAAGCCTGGTGGTCTGTTTTATGGTGTCAAGAAATGACATCACTTCCAGAGATGATGATTGCCAGCAAGCTGGCTGGTGGGCACAGAAAGGTCAAAACCTGGTTAACAGACCACATTATCGGCACCCAGAAAACACTATATGGGCATTTCGAAAGCAGGAAACATTCTCGCTTTTATGAGCTTCATGTAAACGGATGATGTTTGCCAAGGCCAAAATATGCACTTTGTAAAACTTGCATGCTATGTTTGGGCCGATTTCTTTTATTCTAGACCTGGTGATAGCAATTTTACGTATTTATTTTTTCCTTCGGCAGACTGGCAATGGCTCTTTCTTGTTTAAATGATTTGCGCCATTTCTTTTGTTTGTTTGTCTCTGTGGTCTCTAAGTGGACGTTTATGAGTTCGCAGCTATAAAAGCGCAGATAAAAAGTGACTTGGAAATGCCCAGTTGGAACTTGAAGGTTGATTATGAGGTTCACACTCTGTAAGGGTGTGTCTATGAGGTTTAGGGAAGGCCGGGCAGGTGGGCTGGGTGGGCCACAAGACAAAGGATTCTCACGAAGAGCACTCTTCAAGTAAACTGGCTGCCTACGGAAGGCAGTGGTCTTCTTCAGGGCCACAAGAGGACCCACTGAAGTCATGGCTTTCAAAATCAGGACGACATAATACAAGTGTTCACGGCAAGTTAGCACAGGTTAGCTACTGAGTCGAACGAACGGCATTGGGGACCTGGCTGGGAAAGCACAGAGGCTGACTATGGTCTTTGTGCTGTGTTTGTCTGAGTGCACACCACTGGATGGCGGTAAAAATCCTTGGATTTCCCTCTCTCTCTTTTTTTTTTTTTCCAAATTCTACTCACTAGATAGCCCTTCTTGGTACATTTGAAAGTACCACATTTCTACAGTTAACTTTGCTCAGAATACCTTAATGTGATCTGCATATGAAATGTTAGGCTCAAGTTCAAAAATGAAAAAAGAAAGACCATTGTGTGCATTGTGGTCAAAATAAGAGAAAGGAATCTGGATGCCCACAAGAGTAAGGCCATTTCCCCGTTAGTTAAGATCCATACGCAATCCTTTGTCATTGTAAAATCCAATTAGGTCCAAAGCCATGAGGTATTGGTTCCACAGGTCTTATGGGGACTTTAGACTTTTAAACACTGGGATGAAAAATGATTTCAAGGTGAGGATACAGGAATTGCCTTTTCAGTGGTTACCTTCAGAATTGAGCAAAAGGTTGTACAATCTCCAGAGAGCACTTTCTTATTTATTTATTTATTTATTTATTTATTTATTGAGTTGGAGTCTCACTCTGTCGCCCAGACTGGAGTGCAGTGGCCACTCCCGGCCACCGCAGCCTCGACCTGCTGGGCTCCGGCGATCCTTCCGCCTCAGCCTTCCAAGTAGCTGGAACTACAGGCACACGCTACCACGCCCGGCTAATTTTTGATTTATTGTAGAGATGAGGCCTTGCCAAGTTGCCCAGGCGGGTCTCGAACCCGTGGGCTCAGGCAATCTACTCACCTCAGCCTCCCAAAGGCACGGGACTACAAGCTGAGCCACCGAGCCTGGCTCAGAGAGCACTTTCTAAAGAGGACTCACAGGCACTCAAAATTCTGTCTCCAAAGGTGAACTTCCAAGTTGATTCATTCACCCATTCATTCATTTATTCAACACATACTGATAGAACACCTACAGACTTGAGCTGACAGTTGGGAATGCAGCACTACCCCCATGGGTCTGACATATTCCCTCTTGTCTAGTTGACCAACCCAGAATCAAGGTGACCCTGCCCTGCCTCCACCCCATTTCCCACAGCCAATCAATAGCAGGTATGATCAGTTCTACATGCCACATCTTAGATTCCATCATGTCTTGTTCAACCTGGTCTTCCTGCCCCCATTCTGGCCCCTCCAATCCATATTCCATCCAGTGGTCAGAATGATGTTTCAAAAACATGAACCTGGCTGGGTGCCGTGACCCGCACCTGTAATCCTAGCACTTTGGGAGGCCAAGGTGGGAGCATTTCTTGAGCTCATGAGTTTGAGACAGTCTGGGCAACATAATAAGACCTCGTCTCTACAAAAAAAAAAAGAAAAAATAGCTGGGTGTGGTGGCATGCCTGTAGTTCCGCCTAATTGAGAGGCTGAGGTGGGAGGATCATTTGAGTCTGGAATGTCGAGGCTGCTGCGAGCCGTGATCGTGCCACTGCACTCCAGCCTGGGTGAGAGAGTGAGACCCTGTCTCTAAAAAACAAAACAAAAATATATAAACCTGACCAACCTGACCAGCTTAAAGTCATCCTGTGGTCTTCTCCTGTCTTCTGATCAATTTCAACATGTCTTTTTCCTATCTCGTCCACCCTTCTCATGCTATCTTTCTTCTGATTGTCTACACTGCAGTTACCAGTTACACATTCACAAGAAACTTCTTTTAATCCCACGATTGTAGCTCACTCTTTCTTCCTTTGGGGTTTCCTCGCAACCAGTTCTTTCTGCTTCAAATACACCCCTTCTTCTTTCTGCCAATACTCTGGGTCTAACTGCTCCCTTGGGGATCAGCTTAACTGTCACCTTTTCGAAGATTCCTTTTTGACCTGGTTCTTGGGGGAGGCCCCCATTGTACGTTTTCCCTTTGTGCTCCAGACATCACCTGTCAGGACACTCATCCTGTCCTACCGAGATTGCTTATTGAATGTTGACCTTTCTCCATGGTTCTCAACCCTGGGCAGGTCATAAAAAAAAAAAACATGGAGCCTGAGCCCGCGGGTTCGAGACCCGCCTGGGCAGCGAGACCTCATCTCTACAATAAATCAAAAAACCAGCTGGGTGTGGTAGCGCACGCCTGTAATTCCGACTACTAGGTAGGCTGAGGCGGAAGGATCACTGGAGCCCAGCAGGTCGAGGCTGCGGTGGCCGGGAGCGGCCACTGCACTCCAGTCTGGGCAACAGAGTGAGACTCCAACTCAAAAAAAAAAAAAAAAACCATCAGGGGAGGGAGGGGCATACCTCATCAACAAGGGTACCTGCGTGATCAATGTTTATATACCTAACCCTGAATTGTACCCCACACCTTTATAATAAATTTTAAAAAACACATGGATACCAGCCCCTTACCTATTGAATCAGAATCACTGGGAATGGATGAGGTCTGACATCTTAATTTTGTAACTTTTTATCCCAATATTAATCAAAACTTACAGAAAAGTTACAAGAAGAGTATCAATAACTCTCCACACTCTTTGCTCAGATTCACCACTTGTTTACATTGTGCCTTATTTTTCTTTATTAGTCTCTCCTTTGCTCTCCATAACTCCAGCTCTCCTTTCTCTAAATCTCTTGCACTTAAGTTGTAAATATGGTGTACTTCCCTCCACCTTTTTTTTTTTTTTTTTTGAGTTGGAGTTTCACTCTGTCGCCCAGACTGGAGTGCAGTGGCCGCTCCTGGCCACCGCAGCCTCGACCTGCTGGGCTCCGGCGATGCCTTCCGCTTCAGCCTTCCAAGTAGCTGGAATTACAGGCATGCGCTACCACGCCCGGCTGATTTTTTGATTTATTGTAGAGATGAGGTCTCGCTGCCCAGGCGGGTCTCGAACCCGTGGGCTCAGGCAATCCACTCACCTCAGCCTCCCAAAGGCGTGGGATTACAGGCTGAGCCACCGAGCCGGCCTTTTTTTTTGAGTTGGAGTTTCACTCTGTCGCCCAGACTGGAGTGCAGTGGCCACTCCCAGCCACCGCAGCCTCGACCTGCTGGGCTCCGGAGATCCTTCCGACTCAGCCTTCCAAGTAGCCGGAATTACAGGTGCATGCTACCACGTCCGGCTGATTTTTTGATTTATTGTAGAGATGAGGTCTCGCTGCCCAGGCAGGTCTCGAACCCGCAGGCTCAGGCGATCCACTCACCTCAGCCTCCCAAGGCGTGGGATTACAGGCTGAGTCACCGACCCCGGCTCCTCCACCTTTATTTACTTAGTGTGTGTTTTCTAAGAAAAAGGACATTCTCTACTGTAAACACAGTGTGGCAGCCAAACATCAGGACATTTCACATGGATACAATCCTCCTCTCTGATCACGAGTTCGTATTCACATTTCTTTTCTTTTTGTGAGTTGGAGTCTCACTCTGTCGCCCAGACTGGAGAGCAGTGGCACGCTCCCGGCCACTGCAGCCTCAACCAGCTGAGCTCCGTCAATCCTTCCACCTCAGCCTTCTATGTAGCTGGAACTACAGGTGTGTGCTACCACGCCCGACTAATTTTTTGATTTATTGTACAGATGAGGTCTTGCCAAGTTGCCCAGGTGGGTCTCGAACCCGCGGGTCAGGCAATCCACTCACCTCAGCCTCCCAATGCGTGGGATTACAAGCTGAGCCACGAGTCCGGCTCGTATTCACATTTCATTACGTCTCTCAATAAGGTTCTCATTGGAGGACGGGTTTCCCAGGAAGCAGATTCTGGGGTGGAGATTCATATGTAGGAATTGTTCGTAGGTGAAGGAGACAAGGACATAAACTGGCAAGGTCCTTATGTCCTAAAACACACAAGCTTGACAAGGTCCTTGTGTTCCTGGCCTGGCTCCAACAAGAGCTTGACCAGTACTTCCTTCTTTGATGTTTGCACCTGAGAGCGTTGATTTACTAGAAATCAGTTAGTGTGACCTCTAGTCTGCGTAGTCCGGTTGTGGCCTGCTTTGATCATAACTTTACTTATTAGAGTTTTTAGAAAACACAAATGTTAGTGGTTTTACTTTAAATCATTAATAACATGGACGTTAGTGCTATGGTAATCTTGCTGAGAAAGTCACGAACATTAACCTTTTTCCTGCAGTTGCTAGCATTAAGATATTTCCTGTTTATGTAGTTTGGCCCTATATAAGGGGCATGCTGTGAGAATAAAATCGCGCTCTCACCTATTCAGGAGAGAGTCCTCCCAATCCCGCCGTTCTTTGTCTTTTTTTTCTCATTCCCTCCCCCCACCTCAGGCCCTGCTCTCCAGAGGCTGGATCTCTGCACATAGGAATTGCTCTGGGAATCAACATTGTGGAAGGGGAAGGGAGGGAAGGAAGCAGCCATATTGAACAGCGTGTTTGCAGTCTTGGCAAAGGTTGGGCCAACCCTTTGGGAACCCTGAAAGCAACTGTGGTGGCCCTCTAATGTTGTCTTGAGACAAGATGAGAGGCCTTTATTAACTTTATCGTCCTTTATTGAATCTTGGTTGCCTCTAGGGAGGGATTCATGACTTCATGCAAGAAGAACTCCCCAGCCTAGGGTCATTTCTGGAGAGGTCTGATAGCCAAGAACTGTCACCAGCTGAAGGAATAAATCATTCCATCTTGACGGCATCAGATAACACATTGTAGCTTCCACTGTGGTCCACTATTTATATTACTCTAATCTACTTCTCCATAAAAATTCTGGGAAGAGCTTCTCCAAGATCCTATGGGCCCTTTTTCCCAGGGGAGATATATAAGAAGGTTAGTGGATAAATTATAGCACCAGCCACTGCAATAGGGGCCACGCTGATAGTATCATCTGCTACCATTCTAAATTGCACCGTCCTCAGCCACCATCTTTGATGTTGGCTTAGCCTAGATTCTAGGCCTGTTGGCTTGGCCTAGATTCTCAGTCCTGAGGCCTCTAACCTCCTAATCTCCATGACCTTCTTAAGCATGACTGCTGCTTGTTCGTTTACCATCAAAAGAGGCAAGGGATGTCCCGAGGTGCCTCCGCAGATCCAAGTGCCAAGTCACATTCTCTGGCCATGATGTAGCTACAGTCCTTGTTATGATCAGGGTCCTCATGGCTGGCTGGTAGTGGCAGCTTCAGAATCCCATAAGAGCATCTGCTTCCTTGGACCAGCCCTGCCATGGTTGTAAGTTGGGGCTTGTGGAAAGCAGACTGTGAGATGGAGATCAGCACACAGGAAAGGAAGTACGGAGTGTTCTTGGGAATAATGCCCCCAGGAGAGAAGGAAGTCAACAATGGGTAGGTGCAGATGGACTGTGACGCAACTTTAAAAGAATCTCCATCTCCTTATAGGCTTGCACAGTGCTGCTGCTTCCAGGTTTTTGTCAAAACTAACACATTGTTGATATCATATATGCATGTGGACATTGTTTTTATTTGTTTGTTTTGAGTTGGAGTCTCACTCATTTGCCAAGGCTGGAGTGCAGTAGCATGCTCACAGGCTCACACAGCTACCACAGACTTGAAATCCTGGGCTCAGGTGATTCTTCCACCTCAGACATCCAAGTAGCTGGAACTACAGTTGTGTGCCACCATGACTGGCTAATTTTGTGATTTATTGTAGAGAGGAGGTCTCGCCGAGTTGCCCAGGCTGGTCTTGAACCCTTGGGTTCAGGCAATGCTCTCGCCTCAGCCTCCCAAATGCTGGGATTACTGGCATGGGCCAGCGCATCCTGCATTAATCACCTTGTTGCTATCATGTAGTATTGTGTGCACTAATCACCTTGTTGCTATTGTGTAGTATTGCGTGCATTAATCTCATTGTTGATATCACATAGTAGTGTGTGTGCTTGTAACATCGCTGCTATTATGTTGTATTATATATATGAATCCCATTGTTGCTATCATGTAGTATAGTGTACACTAAAGTTGTTGTTGCTATCATGCAGTATTGTGTGCACTCTCACCAATTTCTTTGGTTCAGTGGCTCTTCTGTGAAGGAAACATTGAATGAACACCACCAAGATGAATGTCTATGTCAAGGTTTCTGAAATTCTTCTTTTTATTTACTCTGTAGGAATGGCTTTTATTCTTCTGAGTCAGTGGTTATACTTTAAAGCCTTTCCCGTAAAATATTGCATTTATTTGTGAAATCATTTATCACTGCAACATTCTTTACTATGATTTTCTTTAAAGTGCCTCATTAACAAGCATTTCTTCAAGAATGTAACTATTGAAATAGAATCTAAAAAAGTCATAAGCTGAGACATGTTAGAAACATCTGTACTTTCACCCTCACCCACATGCATGACCAATACAGAAGAATTTGTTTCTTCATATCTTCAGCAAAGTTTTCTGTGTGATTTTCCAAAAAGCACTGACAAAGGAATTAGCTCTAGTTTGCTGGCCTTTTGTTTCACAATTATTTCAACCACTTTTTTTTTTTTTTTACTGTGGCAAGAAGAACCAGAGACTCCAATGGTTTGTGCCTTAATTGTAAAGTTTAAAAAAAAAAAAACCCAAAGGAGTTTCTAAGCAATTATCAGTAGGTTTCATGAAACGTGTCAACACTTGGGTTTTCTTCACATAACATTAAATATCTGAAAGACTGCTAAAGTTTGTCTTTCAGTTCTGGATGTTTGGCTTTAAAATACGTTGCTAATTATAATGACTTTATATTATTGCTAGTTAACATCTCAATACATACTATGCCAGTCACCTAGAAAGAATTTTATTTTATATTTTTTTATTTATCTATTTATTTTCTTTCTGAGTTGGAGTCTCACTCCATCGCCCAGGATGGAGTTCAGTGGCACACTCATGGCCACCCCAGCATCAACCTGCTGGGCTCCAAAGATCTTTCTGCCTCAGTCTTCCACGTAGCTGGAAATACAGGAGCACACTACCACACCTGGCTAATTTTTGATTTATTTAGAGACGAGGTCTTGCCAAGTTGCCCAGACTGGTCTCAAACCTGTGAGCTCAGCCAATCTACTTGCTTCAGCCTCCCAAAGTGCTGGGATGACAGGCTGAGTCACCGAGCCCAGTGGAGAATTTTATTATTAATGACAGTGGATGCAAATCTGTATTTCAAAAGATTTTTTTTTTCAAAGATAGGGTTTCACTCTGGCTGGAGTGCAGTGGTGTGATCATACTTACTGTAACCTTGAACTCCTAACTTCAAAGGATCCTCCCACCTCAGCCTCCCAAAGTCTCCCACGCCCAGCCGCAAATAGTCTTGATAATTTTAGATTTGAAGGGACTATTTGCTGTTTTAATTACATTATCATTCTTTTTTGTCCTCATGACTGATGAAGTGTTTTTACTCAGAATAAAAGGGTTTGCTCTGTCATTTTCTTGAGGTTTATTTTGCTGTTATCTTTCTTCTACCTGTGTGGGCTTTTTTTTTTTTTTGCAATTTAAAAGCCATTTTTCTAATATGAGTGTGCACTTAGTTAACATTAGATAATATTATCTAAAAATCTCCTTACCAGGCACTTGTTAGTGAAAAATGTCTTAAGACTTGCCGAAAGAGGTCGGACATGGTAGTTCATACCTGTAATCCTAGTGCTTTGGGAGGCTGAGGCGGGAGGATCGCTTGAGGCCAGGAGAACAAGGTCGCAATGAGCTATGATTGTGCCTCTGCACTGTAGTCTGGGTGGCAGAGATAGGCCTTGTCTGTAAAACAAAACAACACAAAAACCTGAAAGTAATCAAGCCACACTGTTATCTCCTCCACACTTTTTTTCTCCTCCAGGTATCTTAAAACCACGGAGGCTTGGAAATGGCTATTTGGCTGTCAGCATATCCTGACTAACATACAACAACAAGCTTGAAAAGTCTGGGCTCCTGTCACGTCCCCCCAATCTGAGCTTCTGCAAGTGGTTTCCTTGGAGCTCAATGCAAAATTTGACCTTTGCTCCTATTAACTTTGTCTTCTGTCACTTGTCCCTCACTTTGGCCTGTCAAGACCTTTCGAGATCGTGACTCTCTCCCATCTAGTGTGGCCGCTACCTTGTTCAAGTGTGCACACCTTTTCCATCGTTATTCAAGACATTAAATATTAAGAGGGCTATCTCTTTAAGACGAATTTAAAGAGCAATGCAAAAAATCACCTCCTTTTGCTGAGTTGCCGAGCTCCTGGTGAGGCCCACAAAGGCAGGATGGTTTAGTCTGCAGTCTCCGGGGGCTTCCTGCCTGGGGACTTCGGAGTCAAACAGCCCTGGGAGCCTTTTGTTCTCACACCCCCTACAGATCCAAGAGAGAGATCCTCAGAATTCCTGCCCTGTGTTCTGTCACTAGCAACACCTCCTCCACAACTTTCTCAATTTCTCACGGCTCCCTTCAAAGAGAGAGATTTAAATAAGAGTCTTTCCCAGACTTACCTTTCACTGATCTTCCTTTTCCCCCAACTGGGTAAGAGGACTTCATTTTATTCACAGATGTGTCACACAGATGATTCAAACCCTTTAGAGCCAGCAGAAGCAAGAAGGCGAGCCCCTAAGGGGACACCAGTTTCTGTTTGTGGGGGGCTATGTTGAAAAGAGTGGATCCAACCTGGGACATGGGGAGTCTGAGGTGCCCGGTCCATCCCCCTGGAGATGCTGAGAGCCCTTGGGATAGACCCATCTGGAGCTGTGAACACCAGCTAGCGTAGGGCTCTGCAATGTCCAGATAGGACATTGGTGGACACAGCTTTGGTCTCAAGGCAATCCTGGTCCTTAGCGTAGACATGGATGGCCAGAAAGAGCCACCAGACAGAAAAGGCTCTCTTTTTTCCCATGTCTATCTGACTCTCTGTTCATAGACAACACCCGTTAAGAATCACATCGCAAGCTTCTCTTGGAACTCACCAGCTAACCCCAAGTCTAGAAAACTCATGTCCACTTTGCCTGGGATTTTTAAACCAACTTTACCCACTCTACTGACGTATGCATCACAGCAGGACAGTTCTTGGCTGGGAAGAAGAGAGGGAAGGTGGGTGGGTTCATAACCACCACCTTCATAGCCATTACCCCAAGTCTTCTATCTTGGTCCAGTGCAACTCTTATATTGATTCTATCATACATGGCAGAAGAGATATCAAGCTCTCTAGATTGGTCAGTTTGATGCCCTTGGGGACACCATCAAAGTCCTGGGTTCCTTCAGGCCATCTCCCCAATCCTGTTGGGTCATTATGGTCCATTCGAAGCTTTAACCACGGCCCCCCAGAATTCTGTTGGCTCTGTGTTTGGCAAGGTGCGTATGACAGTACATATGACATCTGTGCCTAGACCCACAATGCCCCAAAGGTTGCCTCAACCACAATGATCCTAGTGAACTATTGCAATAGGTTTATCACAGGTACGTCCACCTCCCAAGTCTGCGACGCCTTTTGGTGGTGTTTGGTGATAAATATCTTTTATAATCCTCAACCTTCCTTCCTTGACCTACTTCCCAGCCACTTTATTCATCAAAGGCTGGAGGGCCAGTTGAGACTAGGAGTTAAAGACCAGTCTGGGCAATATAGCAAGACCCCATCTCCTTAAAAAATGAAAAAAATAAGCCAGGTATGCTGGTGTGCATCTGTAGTGTCAGCTACACAGGAGGCTGAGGTAGAAGGAGAGCTTAGCTCAGGGGTTCGAGGCTGCAGTGAGTTATATACTCCACTGTACTACTGTACTCCAGCCTGGACAACAGAGCAAGACCCTGTCTCTACCATCATTTGTTCATCAAAGATAGAGGAGTTCTAGCTGGTGTCTGACAGTGACTTACAGTTCCTAGGCTTTAGAGAACACATATGCTGAGCATTGACCACCCACAGCCACATGGCCAAACTCTACCAACTCGATTCTGAAAAATACCTATGCCTGGACGTTCGTGTGTCTTGGCTTCACACCCTTTTTCTGCTCTTGATCTCATTTCTTAAACCTCCAAGTTTGATGTTTGGTCCCATTTCTTCTTGTTCTTTTTTTCCAGACCCTACACTTTGTTATGTGTTGGGTTTTGTAAGTGGACCCTCCATCACAGAAACAGAAAGTAGAATGGTGGTTGTCAGTGGCCGCAGGAAGAGGGAAAAGGAATCGTTATTAATTTATCAGATATTGAGTTTCAGTTCTGCAAGATAAAAATGTCCTGGAGATCTGCTTCACAGCTGTGTGAATATACTTAACACTACTCTACTGTACATATACATGGTTAAGATGGTACATTTTATGTTAGGCATTTTTTTAATCTCAATTTTAAGAACGCAAAAAAAAAAATTTTTTTTTAAAGTACCCCAGGGAAGGCCGGGCTCAGGTGCTCAACCTGTAATCCCAGCACTTTGGTAGGCCGAGGCGAGTGGATTGCCTGAGCCCGCGGGTTTGAGAGCCGCCTGGGCAACTTGGTGAGACCTTATCTCTACAACAAATCAAAAATTAGCCGGGTGTGGTAGCGCATGCCTGTAGTTCTGACTACTTGGAAGGCTGAGGCAGAAGGATCGCTGGAGCCCAGCAGGGTGAGCCTGTGGTGGCCGGGAGTGTGCCACTGCACTTCAGTCTGGAAGACAGAGCGAGACTCCAACTCAAAAAAAAAAGTTAGCCGGGCTCAGTGGCTCAGCCTGTAATTCCGCGCCTTTGGGAGGCTGAGGTGAGTGGATTGCCTGAGCCCGCAGGTTCGAGACCCGCCTGGGCAACTTCGCGAGACCTCATCTCTACAATAAATCAAAATGAGCCAGGCGTGGTAGCGCGCTCCTGTAGTTCCAGCTACTTGGAAGGCTGAGGCAGAAGGATCGCCGGAGCCCAGCAGGTCGAGGCTGAGGTGGCCAGGAGTGGCCACTGCACTCCAGTCTGGGTGACAGAGTGAGACTCCAACTCCAACTCCAAAAAAAAAAAAAAAAAAGTACCCAGGGAAAAAAATGGTCCCTCCATGTAGACTTTCTAAGAGACTTTGATTGAATTTGCTACCGTTGGGTACAAATTAGAACTGATTTTAAAGGATGTTTGCACCATAATGTGTTTTCCAATATGGAACCTTGATGTTGGCTATAGCTGTAACTCGAATTTACTCAGTACTTACATAGCCCATTCCTTCAGGTCACTCCCTTGTATTAGTTTTAAAATGTATGTTCTGACCTCTGGATCACTCCAGCAACACCTGGATCATTGACTCTTACACATCCTTGTGTAATAATAACCACCAGCTTATTATACATGCATATTCCAAGGCTTACTCTGGACCTAGTAAATCAGGAATCTTCTGGGGCTGAGGTCCAGAAATCTGCATGTTCAACAAACTCTCGACATGACTCTGACATAGGCTGTCATTCAACCATGACTTGAGAAATTCTGCTTTAGAGGGTATACTGTTTTCTGGAAAGACCAAATGTTTTATTTTATTTCTTATGGCTCAAACTCAGAATTTTGTACTTAATTGAGACTTATATGTGGTTGAAAAAAATACAGTAAAAAAAAAGTGTTTGCTGGACTCATTTTCCAAATAAAATACAATTTGTAGCATGTGGTTTCTCTCAGAATTAATTGTGCATTAATATTTGAAATTTGAGCAGACCATATATTAAGGAGTTATAATGCGATGCTAGTTCCAAAAATGTGACTTTAGTGTTTAATGTTTGGAAATCAAGACTCTCAGATGCTCTGATCTCATGTAGCTCTAGAAAGTTATTTCCTTCGGAAACTTTAAAACTTTTTAGCCCTCTTCAGCCTCTAAATGGAAATGAAGCGATCCTAGTTTCAATCTGATTTACAACTTTTAATCAGTGTTCTTAACGAGGTGCTAGAGAATGTTTATAATGGATATCATTGTGCAGTCTGTCCACACAAGAATAGCTGTGAATATATGTTTAAAATTCCATAGGCTTTAGAATTAAAAAAACATGTTTTTTTTTGCCTGAAGAAAAAGAAACATTCATTGAACCACCGAGCAAGCAATTTGGAGTTGTGTCATTTAGATTAAATTTATCATTTTATTTATTTATTTATTTATTTTATTTTTTTTCATTAATCAGTATTTTTTATTATGGTTTTATGGGGTACAGTTAAGGGTTAGGTGTACAATGACGTTTCATTCAGGCACCCTGTAGATAAGAAGTGTTTTCCCATCCCCCGACAGATATTTGCTACTGTTAATCCCATCCCCCTCCCCCCCCATTTTATTTTTAATAGAGTCACTTGCATGTGTAACATCGCGAGGAAGTGCAATGACAGGTTATCCATTTCTGCTTGGATATAAGAAGATAATTTGTCCTTCAAGTGCTGGAGAATAGTTGCCTGTCAGATGGGTGGTGAGATCAACGACTGCAAATGCCCTTTCCAGCCCTGACAATGAGTTTACACCGCCCAAGCAACTGCTCGATGCACTCAATGGCACTTGGATGTCATGTGGATTATGATTTGCTCCCCACAGACAACATAGTTTCTAGCCCAAGATGTGCCCGTAGAGAGTGGAGTTCATCATGGTTTTGTCTCTGTGTATTTAAAAAATGACATCGTGCTAGAAACATAAACATTCAAATGGAAAATCAAACATGGATCATGGAAACACCCAATAGATTTGACTTTTTGAGTTGAAGTCTTACTCTGTCACTCAGACTGGAGTGCAGTGGCTGCTCCCGGCCACTGCAGCCTTAACCCGCTCTGGCGATCCTTCCGCCTCAGCCTTCCAAGTAGCTGGAACTATAGGCGCACGCTACCACGCCCGGCTATTTTTTTTATTTATTGTAGAGATGAGGTCTCGCCAAGTTGCC
>NW_007257155.1:141518-142931 GCF_000164805.1 Carlito syrichta | reverse complement strand
TTAAAAAAAAAAAAAGTGGCCTGGCTCGGTGGCTCAGCCTGTAATCCCAGCACTTTGGGAGGTCGAGGCTAGTGGATTACCTGAGCCCGCGGGTTCGAGACCCACCTGGGCAACTTGGCAAGACCTCGTCTTTACAATAAATAAAAAATTAGCCAGGTATGGTAGCGCACACCTGTAGCTCCAGCTGCTTGGAAGGCTGAGGCGGAAGGATTGCCTAAGCCCAGCAGGTCGAGGCTGCGGTGGCTGGGAGCATGCCACCGCACTCCAGTCGGGTGACAGAATGAGATTCCAACTAAAAAAAAAAAAAGAAAAGAAAAGAGAAAAAAATAAGACAGGTGTGCTTGCGTGCACTTGTAGTTTCAGCAACTTGGGAAGTTGAGGCAAGAGGATAGCTTAGCTCAGGAGTTCGAGGCCGCAGTGAGTTATGAGGTGCCACTGTACTCCAACCTGTACCCCTATCTCTACAAAAAATTAAAAAATTAAAATAAATTAGCTGGCCATGGTGCTGCAAGCTTGCGGTCCCAGCTACTAGGGAGACTGAGACAGGAGAATGGCTAAAGTCCAGGAGTCAAGGCTACAGTGGGCTATGATGGCACCACTGCATTCCAGCCTGGACAGCAGAGTAAGACTCCGACTCTGAAAAACAAAAAGAGAGAAGAAAAGGAAAAGAAAAACTCCAAAAAGACTGTACCCTGGCAGGGCGCAGTGGCTCAAGCCTGTAATTCCAGCACTTTGGGAGGCCGAGGCAAGATGATTGCCTGAATCCAGGGGTTTGAGACTAACCTAGGCAATGTAGCAAGACCTCGTCTCTACAATAAATAAAAAAATTAGCCGGGTGTGGTGGCGTATGCCTGTAGTTCCAGCTACTTGGAAGGCGAAGGTGGAAGGATTACCTGAGCGCGGCCGGTCGAGGCTGTGGTGGTTGTGATCATGCCACTGTACTCCAGCCTGGGCGACACAGTGAGACCCCGATTCAAAAAAAAAAAAGACTATAAACCATCTTGATAGGGGGTCCTTTCCTAATGTTGACTTGGCCAGACATGGATTAGCTGGGTCCACTGCCTCACACGCTTAAAAGTCTGCCGTTGAGTTCTTGGGTGGGGCGTGGTCATCTGGAGCTCAACTGGGGAGAAACTGACCCAGAGCTCATGTATTTACGGCCAGCATATGGTTCCTTGCAGGCTGTCAGATTAAGGGCTTCGGTTTCTTGCTGGCTGTGGAAGGGGCCAACCCTCAGTCCTTGCCATGTGGCCCTCACCGTGGGCAGCTCACAACAGACATCTACTTCTTCAAAGCCAGCAAGGCAGAGAGAGCATCTCTTGGTCACCCCAGGAGCATTCAAAAGCCTCAGTTGCCGGGCTCGGTGGCTCAGCTTGTAATCCCGCGCCTTTGGGAGGCTGAGGTGAGTAGATT
>NW_007257155.1:127458-139399 GCF_000164805.1 Carlito syrichta | reverse complement strand
TTTTGAGTTGGAGTCTCACTGGTCGCCCAGACTGGAGTGCAGTGGCCGCTCCCGGCCACCGCAGTCTCGACCTGCTGGGCTCTGGCGATTCTTCCGCCTCAGTCTTTCAAGTAGCTGGAACTACAGGTGCGCGCTACCACGCCTGGCTAATTTTTTTTTATTTATTGTAGAGACGAGGTCTCGCTGCCCGGGCGGGTCTCGAACCCGCGGGCTCAGGTAATCCACTCACCTCAGCCTTCCAAAGGCGCGGGATTACCGGCTGAGCCACCGAGCCCGGCTGGTTCTGATTTTTCATTAATATGATACCACAATTCAAATCAAATCAAAGGAACACAATTTATATCCCACGATTGGTCATCACCTGGATCTTCTGTGCTTTATGGACAAAGATAGGCTATTATTAAAAATCCCTGTGGGGCATACAGGCAGGGGCAAACACAGGACACTCAGCTCCTTGGAACAATAATATATAAAAGTGTTTTCTTTGAGGACTTTTGCTCGGGTTTCCTCTGTATGGTATATATTGGATTTATTCTTAGGTGACTACCATTTAAAAAAATGCATTTTCCTCCACTGACGGAACCAAAATAGTTGACGAAAGTCACACATTCCCTTTCCTGACAAGGCCTTTGACTTTTTCCCGTCTGCCTTTTGAGAGGGCCTGTCATTAATTTTAGATTAGGAATACAAAGGCTTTCTGTTCCCGTAGATGGCTGAATGATTCATTTCTGGAGATGGGATATACGAGGAGCTCTGTGAAGTTGTTCTTTTTGAGAGGTGAAATATTTCCCCACAAAAAGAGAAGGAACGTTTCAGGAGGACAATGAAAGAAGCTTGGTCAATGTACTGGGAGTTTCTAAGAGGTGTTCATTCTTCTCACATGGGAGCATGGTTTGCTCCCGAAAACATATGATCCCATTGGCAGCTGTTTTCCTGCCAAAGTCAACTCATATACCTTTTAGCCCCTTCAATACACTGCAGCTGTTATATCCTGACCACCGTGGGCTTCCTTCTTGCTTTCTGCCGTGACAAGGACGTCATTCACTTCTTTTTCTCTCTCTCCCCAACTCCCACCAGTCCTTTCTCTCTGAGGAAATCTCTTCCTCCCCATCTGGACCTGGGATGTGTCTTCTCTCCAGCTCTGGCCAACCCACCCTTTCTCTTTACAGGGTCTTGCATCAAGGCCAAGAATGGACAAGATGTGGCTGGGTCAAAAAAACCCATCAAATCCCTGAACAAGAATAGGACAGGGGACATTTTGTTTTCATTAGACACGTTTGACTTTATTTCTTCATTGTTTAATTTGCTTTTGTCTTATTTCAGGCAACTCATAATCTTCCAGTGTCCATGTTAGTGCAATTTGCTTTGAATTTGTCTGCATTTATCATGATAACTCATGCCCTGAGTGCTTGTTCTTTTCTCTGCTCTCTAAGGTCATTTTGAAACTAGTGTGCCATCTTCTCAATAGATGTTACCAGCATAAAATGCATTTATATTCTTTTTCTGATTCTCACATTAAAAAAAAACCAAACAAACTCTTGACCTGGCTCAGTGGCTCAGCCTATAATCCCAGCACTTTGGGAGGCTGAGGAAAGTGGATTGCCTGAGACTACGGATTCGAGACCAGCCTGGGTAACTTGGTGAGACCTCCTCTCTACAATAACTAAAAAATGAGCCAGGCATGGTAGCACCCACCTGTAGTGAAGAACAAAGATTCTTCTCTTGCTTGTGCATTTTCAGCTACTTGGAAGGCTGAGGCGGAAGGATTGCCAGAGCCCAGCAGGTGGATGCTGGGGTGGCTGTGAGTGTGCCACTGCACTCCAGCCTGGGGGAAAGAGTGAGACTCTGACTCAAAAAAAACCAAAAAACAAAAAAAAACACTCTTATCTCAAATTCTTTCTAGAAAATGGAATATTAACAAGCAAGCCACAAACTAATTATATAGACCAGTGTTTTTCATACCTTAGTGAACAGCTATTGGTGTCACCTGGAGTTAATCACCTGAGCCCACCCCCAGAGTTTCTGATCCAGATGTTACTGACGATGGAGTCTTTGGACCACCTTTTGAAGAGCACCATGGAGAGATTCTCTAGCCAATCCTGTATCACTTCTCAAAGTGTTACCCCATATGAAGAGCAGCTTGTTGACAGACTGACAGTAAGTGTGAATGAGGGAGTGAGAAAGCGAGGGGGGAGAGAGAGAGAGAGAGAGAGAGGAGATTGAGAAATAGATTACTGATAGAGGATACATTGATAACTAATAGAATCATACAAAGGTCCTTCAGTAAAAGCCATTTTAAAAATTCTGTCTTTGAAGTCAATGTTTTTAAAGCATGGCACACACAATACAATAATTGAAAAATGCACAGACTACACTGTTCCCTATTCCAGACCTACATATCCACTTTGCCGAATCAACAATTATTAAGTAGCTGTAGAAAACAACTTAGAGTAAAACTGAGACTACAGGAAATTAAAGAAAATTTTGACGATAGTGTAGTTATCAAAGCTGAACTGTGTAAGGTCGAATTTTCTTTAGCTTGTTTATTGGCATCCATTTGAAAGAAACACACACACACACCCCAAGACCGCTTTCTGAAATCAAATACGTTTCCTGCCTTCTTTCCTCGGTGCTCTTACCACCAGCCTATTTATAGCCCAGGAAAGGAAAAAACTGTCCTGGAGGCAGGAAAACTAAGTTCGGAAAGAATTGGAGGAAGTATGCCTGCCATTTAGCCAAACAACCTTTAATTCATTGAGCTCAAAGCTTAGCAGCTTTGCTGCTGTTGGCGGGCGTAAACAGCTTGCAAATTTCTATTTTTTTCCTCTCTCCACTTTTGTACTAGACTCCTGAGATGGAGGTGATGACCATGCTTTGGAAGAGAGAACAGGAATCCCTAGGTGTTTAGGCAAGAAGTCGAAGGGACACTTCCTAGAGTCTGATTAAGCAGAAAGAGAAAGACAATTCCGTAGAAAGATGGACTTTAAGTGACCACATGGCTGCAAATTAAGGTAAGTGTCATTTTCAAGTCTGTCTCTTGTTCTGTCTCCATGCGTCTCCTGGACAGTGGATTAGCCACAAACAGTAGGCATGATTTGAGGGCAGATTCTCGTGTAACTTATCAATTAGCTTTTTCGCTTATATTGCCGAAGAAATGTAGAAATCAGCCTCAGTTATGAAATCTTCAGTTTTTAACAATAAATTTTAAAAATATTTGTTTCCTGATGATAACTTTATCTCTACTTTTTCAATTTCCCTGTCATCAGGGGATTAAATAGTGTAAGTAATTTCACTGATGATCCCTTTTGAAAGAAATTTCTCTTGATATTTGTCCATCTGTCCTTTTCAAAGTGCTGATTAATAAATACTCCACCTACCATTTCTTTGATCAATGCTCGTTTAGGGTACCTTTAATAAATAGGCCCTCAAGCAAAAATGGACAATTCTAGAAAAGTTATTTTACCTAAAATTTAAATTTTGTGTACAGTTAAGCGAAGATACAGATTTTTTTTAATACAAAGATTCTTCTCTTGCTCATGCATGTTCAGAGAGAAGAGAACCTTCTAGAAGCGCGCGCCACACACACACACACACACACACACACACACACACACACATCCCAAAGTACTGAACAACTTCCAGTGATAGAGACTGTTCCTAGTAATTTCTTACATTTAAATTAGAATTTCAAAACATGCCTTCAATATATATTTTCTGAGGGCCTTGAAAAATGTCACTGGGTAAAATATAAAAATAAAATAAGAAAAGGAAAAGAAAAATGTCACTGGGTTTGGAAGTGGTAAGGTCAAAAGGAAATGGATTAAACCAAGAACAGTTGGTGCTGCCCACAAAAGCTGGGAGAGCTCCTGGGGACATTCCACATTCTTTTCACATTCTCTGTGCTTAATGAAACAAATGTGTTTAATTAAACAAGCACATTTGTTGAAAGGATGTACCCCATTTGCATCCACGGCTGATAATACGCACATCTGTGTCTGGGCATAACTTAGTGAGTGTTACCACAGTGACTAACAAAGGCATAAGGTTCTGGAGGATTCTTGAAAGGGCAGAGCAGGAGGAAATGTCTTGCTGTTATTTTGCCCGAATTCACGTTTGAGACTGTACATTTAGAATCCACAACGAGAAGACCGCAGAGCAGTGGGCCAGTCAAACCCGGTCAAGGAGGCCCGACGACCACCCTCTTTCCCGGGGGAATTTAAGGGTCATTTTCTTCCAATTGGAAAATTGGAATTCCATGGACACGGTTGGGAAGTATAATATGTCCGAATGGAAAGTGCATGATTTCTTAGTTGAACCTAAGTTGTAAGAAAAAAGAAGGAACGAAATTCATCTGGATAGGATAGATCTGAAGAAAGAAACAAGCCCTCAGGACTGTTTTAGAGGACTCTTCAGGGCTACAAAGCCAGTTCTGAGTCCATCGTGTTACTCCCACATAGTGGTATCTAAAGTCACTCAATTATCAGCCACCGCACATGACTCTAATGACACTCAAGCTGCTTGTGGCAACCCTGGTTTCTGCTCATGTTGGACTCATTTCTGTCACTTTCAAAACAACTTTTCCATTTGACACGGTCATACGTTTACATGATAAGGATGAAAACGTTTTACCACGATTTCAGGTTTAAGCGTAGATACAAGGCCGGGCATGGTGGCTCACTCCTGTAATACCTGCACTTAGGGAGGCTGAGGCGGGAGGATTGCTTGAGCCCAGAAATTTGAGACCAGCCTGGGCAACATAGCGAGAACTCGTCTCTACAAATAATAATAATGATAAAAATTAGCCAGGTAGAGTGGCTTGTACCTGTAGTCCCAGGTGCTCGGGAGGCTGAGGTGGGAGGATTACTAGAGCCCAAGAGGTGGAAACTGTGGGGAGCCGTGATCATGCCACTGCCCTCCAACCTGAGTGACAGAGTGAGACCCTGGCTCAAATAAGAAAAGAAAGGAAAAAGTGTCTATTTGCTTTACTTTTTCTATTAATTAAATAGAAATGCTTTGCCTTATTTCCAGGGTAACTCCTGTTATCACGTTGTGTTTACAATTTACATAGGCCAGCCACTGGGTCCTCACATTTTACTTATTATTTATTTAGAGCCTCCCTCTGGAGGGCAGTGGCACAGTCACAGCCACCGCAGCCTGGACTCGCTGGGCTCAGGCAATCCTGCTTCGGCCTTTCAAGTAGCTGAAACCACAGGCATGCACCACCACGTCCGGCTAATTTTTAGACAAGGTCTTGCCAAGTTGCCCAGGCTGGTCTCGAACCCCTAGACTCAGGCATCCTCCCAAAGTGCTGGGATGACAGGCGTGAGCCACCGCGCCTGGCTGGCCCTCATATTTCAATGTAGGTGAAATCAGGTTGCTGATGAGACCATGTGACGCAGCCAGAGATTCAGCTGTCCCTCCCAGGTCATCTGCAGTGAGGGAGGTGTGAAAGAGTGAGTGTGAGAAGCGTATCCTGGCACCCCAGATGTGAACTGACGACCTGACAGTCCCTTTCTCTGACCCTCTCACACCCATATTATGAGAGCAAGCAGTTCCATACCACCAAAGTCTAGTTATTAAGTTTTCTTACTAATAATACAATCTCTGCTCTTGATAATTTTGCATAAGCTGGAAATTTTGTATAAAATTAAGGGAGCAGCCGGGCTCGGTGGCTCAGCCTGTCATCCTGTGCCTTTGGGAGGCTGGGGTGAGTGGATTGCCTGAGCCCGCGGGTTCGAGACCCGCCTGGGCAGGCAAGACCTCATCTCTACAATAAATCAAAATTAGCCGGGCGTGGTAGTGCACGCCTGTAGTTCCAGCTACTCGGAAGGCTGAGGTGGAAGGATCGCCGGAGCCCAGCAGGTCGAGGCTGCGGTGGCCGGGAGCGGCCACTGCACTCCAGTCTGGGTGAGACTCCAACTCAAAAAAAAAAAAAATTAAGTGAGCATAATGTCTTTTTTTTTTTTTAAATACAAAGATCCTTCCCTTGGACATGCATTTTCACACAGGAGAGAGTCTTCTAGAAGCACACACATGAAAGCACTACAGTTTGCAGTGAAAGAAACTGTTCATGGTAATTATTTACATTTAAATTATTATTTCAAAACATTCCTTCAATGCATATTTTGGCAATTGTAAAAGGGGACATATATAGGACACAAGGCGTCCTGTAGATAAAGCCAGATTGCCGCCGTAGGTCATGAATGCTACATCTGGAAGGCCTCATGCAGGTGGGCCTCTTGGGGGTGTGATGTTGATCTAGATCCGGGAGGGCAGGAGGCAGTCTGAGAGGCAGAGAAATAAGGGCATCCGAGGTGAGAATGGAGCCGCGAACACCAGATGGGAATGCACTTGGAGTGCCCAGGGAAGAGGGTTACCAGTGAACCCAAGGATGCCCAGTTCCTTGTGAATTGCAGGTGAACAACAAACACTGCTTAGCATAACTGTGTCCCGTCACACAGAGCGCGTCTGTGGTCTGCTGCATGGGACATGCTTGTGCAAAAATATGATGTTGTTTATCCAAAATTCACACTTAACTGGGTGCCTGTATTTTCATTTCCTGAACCCGGCGACCCTCCCAGGGAGCTGAGAGTCGGCCAGCTTGCAGGGAGCAGAAGAAAGAAACCTACGGGCAAGAAAAAAGGGCCTGGAGACGGCTGAGGTCAAACTGTGGTAGGACTGTCATGCCAGACCAGGGAGTTTAGTATCAAACTTAAAGATGCCTGAAGCCACTGAGGGTCTTTGAAAAGGACACGGACAAGCTCTGCCTGTCTGAGGTAGGCCCTGCTAGGGCAAAGAGAACAGGTCACCGAGGCCTGGGCTCTGCTGAAAACAGAGGGAGAAACCAGATGGGGACATATGTGCGCACAGGTCGACCTGTTTTGTAAGCTGATTGGGCGTGGATATGGGAGGAGAGTGTGTGTTATACACTGAGAGTCCTTTAGAAGAAATAGCCAAAGGAAAAACAGCAGGTCAGAGAACTGCTGAGGCCGGTGGGGATTTTGGTTTTGGATTCAGTTTGAGGGATTGTAGAAGGGCCAGGTGGAAGTGGTCAGTGAACAGCAGAAAGTAGAGAGGCTTAGGAGGGCGGTGAGGACTGGAATCATGGCAGCCAACACTTCCTGATCATTTGCTCTATGTCAAGCTTTCTGTCTGTATCCTACGGGCAGGTGGCATTGCCAGCCACATGTTTCTTTTTGAGTTGGGGTTTCACCATCACCCAGGCTGGAGTGCAGTGGCACGATCATGGCTCACCACAGCCTCGACCACTTGAGCTCAGGTGATTCTCTCATCTCAGTCTCCCAAGTAGCTGGGACTACAGGTGTGAGCTATCACACCTGGCTGATTTTTTAAAAATTATGTTTTGGTAGAGATGGGTCTTACTATGTTGCCCAGGCGGGTCTTGAACTCTTGGGCTCATGTCATCCTCCTGTCTCGGCCTCCCAAGGTGCTGGGATTATAAATGTGAGCCACCGCAGCTGGCTGCTAGCCACATTTTGTAAATAAGAAAACGAAGGTCAGAGAGGTTAAGTAACTTGTCTGTGATTCTACTGTTAACCAGAGACAGACAGAAAATGGAACTGAGCTGTGTGTGAAGCCAAGGCCTCTGTTCCTGCTAATTCCTGCAGAGAATTTGAGTCCCTCGCTCTGAATTCACTTCCTCCATCTGCAAAGATCTGGGGTCATGCTGCCCAACTTTTAACTCCATGTCTCATCTTTTATTATTCCTAGCTGTGGTAGCCCGCACACAATTCTGAAGTTCTGGGTTAATCTCTCTGAGGAAATCATTTATACACAGAGGTTTTATGGCTTACGTTATTTCCTGAATTGTTCTTCCCCTCGGTGGCTTGGTTATGATTTTCTCTTGGTTATCTGGGGAATGAAGGTTTTGCTTTTCAGACCAAGGATGCTAATCTCCTATGCCTGTCTCCAGCTGCCCTCTGGTGGCCATACCAGATATGTACTGTCACCCCAGACCAGAGATATCACAACCAGGCACGAGTCAGGCTCCTTAGGGATCTGGAAAACTTACAAAATCCTGTGGAACCATCCATGGGCTCTTTCATGGTCTGGAGGCTAGTTGTGCTAGGAAATTCTGGGAGACTTCATGGAATCACACACATCCTTATGGCTGGCTGGCTCGAGGGCATTTTGAACAGACTAGTTTTAGATCTATCTTAAGCTTTCTAAAAGCTTTCTAATTATTAAAAGTGTTTCACCTATTTACCCATTTAGGAAGGCACCTCTATCATGTTTGGTCAGTAAACTTTCAATGTCTTGGTTGTTCAGATTTCTTAGACCTTTCACTCTGAATATTTACTTCAAAATCCACAACAGTTTTTTTAAAGTACAAAGTGAAAAAAGTCTATCTTTTAGGGCTCTGTCCTAAGGACAGAATTATAAAATCAGACAGCAATGTATGTAAAAGAAGCTTTATCTATTTGCAGCACATTTTGTAGCTCATACACAAATAGGGGAATTGTTAAATAATATTCCACAATATGGAATGATAGCCATGAAATTACTTCAAAGTAGTTAATGGCATTGGTAGCTGTTCCTAGTGAATGTTAAGTGAAAAAGAGAAGCTACAAAATTATCTATATGGAGTAATCTCATTTGTTGAAAAATATACGTGTATGTTTGAAAAAGAGGCAAGCACTAAAAATTCATACACCAAATGTGCACCCTAGAACTTTCTGGTCGGTAGGGTAATGGTGATTTTTTAAATTTTTTTATTTTCTACTTTGTCTCCAGGATAAATAATCATATGCTACTTTCATAATTGGGGACAAAAACCAGCATGTTTTCAAAAAGTGGAGTGCACAGTCTCTGTTCTGTGTCTCACTGTCATGGCTGACAGTATGTTTGTGCTAATTCAGCGCCATGTATCGCCTCTGCCAAGTCAAGAGCCATTTCCTGTTTGTGACAGCATAATTCATTGTGGTGGAAAAGGTTATGATGCACTGGCCGGGTCTATGATTTCACTGCATTCATCAGCCGCAGGAAACAAAGACATGCTCTTTTTTTTTTTTTAATTGTTTTAGTAATAATTGACAATTGGAGGAAATGAATGGCAGAAAACAATTACGGGCAGACAAGATGGTCGGTCAGCAAATCAAACTGGGAAACGCGGCGGAGACAGTCTCAGCTTTATTCCTGCAGTGACTCCAGAACATGACAAAGATACAATTGTTTTGTTCTCAGTTTACTCCTGAAATCACTATTGTTTTTTTACCAGCAGTTACACCATTCTTTGCTGGCAGCCACGACCCCCAATGTGTTTTTAATTCTGTAATCCAGTAATCCCACATCAGGGATTTGGTACTGAGCTTGTTATGTTGATTGATACTCAGGGTCAGAGTGAATTCTCTTCCATGCAAATATCCAGGACTGATGCTTCATGACATTGCTGTCACTCCTGCCTCCGACTTGCTGCCTGCTGTCCAGATGTAGATTCTCAAAAGTTTTATTTCAGCTGGGGTGTTGAAATCCTCTACTGTTATTGTGTGTCTGTCTAAATCTTCTCTTAGGTTCAGTGGTAATTGTTTTATAAATCCGGGTGCTCCAATGTTGGGTGCATGTATGTTGGTTTTTGTTGGTTTTTTTTTTTTGAGTTGGAGTCTCACTCTGTCACCCAGGCTGGGGTGCAGTGGCACACTCATGGCCACCCCAGCTGGGCTCTGGCGATCCTTCCGCCTCAGGCTTCCAAGTAGTTGGAACTACAGGTGTGTGCTACCATGCCCAGCTAATTTTTTGATTTTATTGTAGAGATGAGGTCTCACTAAGTTGCTCTGGCTGATCTTGAATTCAAGAACTCGAGCAATTGACTTGCTTTGGCCTCCCAAAGTGCTGGGATTACAGGCTGAGTTGCTGAGCCTGGCCTGGTGCCTGTATATTTAAGACAGTTAAGTCTTCTTGTTGGATTGAACCCTTTATTATTTTGTAAGACCCTTCAGTGTCCTTTTTAAAAAAAATTTAGATACCTTTTATTTATTTTTCACAATAATATAACACAGGTAGAAGGGATAATATCCCATGGAAGGTAGGTGACTTCTATAGATCTATAGAAAGTCACTTCCTTTTTTTCTTTTTCTTTTAGACATGTGGGGTACAATTCAGCATTAGGTATACAAATGTTCATTATGCATGTACTTTTGTTGACAAGGTATGCTCCCCTTCCCCAGCAGATTCCCACTACTGCCAATCCCACCCCTGCCCTCCCCTGACAGTTTCTCACACTGCCAATCCTTTTCTTATAGTATTATGATAATTGTCCAAGGTTCACTTATAAGTGAGAACTTGTGGTACTCAGTTCTTTGTTTCTGTGATAGGTCACTCAGTATTATAGATTCTACATCCATCCAGGTTTCAGCGTCCCGTTTTTCCTCTTCTTGGTTTAAAGTCTGTTTTTTTTCTGATATGAGAATAGTGACCCCTGCAGCTTTTTGTTTTCTATTTGTGTGGTAGATCTCTCTCTATCCCTTTACCATGAGCACACAGGTGTCCTTGGAAGTGAGATGGGTCTCCTGAAGATAGCAGGAAGGAGGATGTATCTTGTTTTTTTTGTTTTTGTTTTTGAGTTGGAGTCTCACTCTGTCGCCCAGACTGGAGTGCAGTGGTTGCTCCCGGCCACCGCAGCCTCAACCTGCTGGGCTCCGGTGATCCTTCCGCCTCAGCCTTCCAAGTAGCTGGAATTACAGGCATGCGCTACCATGCCCGGCTGATTTTTTGATTTATTGTAGAGATGAGGTCACGCTGCCTAGGCGGGTCTCGAACCCGCGGGTTCAGGCAATCCACTCACCTCAGCCTCCCAAAGGCGTGGGATTACAGGCTGAGCCACCGAGCCTGGCACTTGTTTTTTATCTAGTTGACCACTGCATTTCTATTTTCTGTGACATGATTCCCAGTCTTCATTTTAGCAGCAATGAGCAAGGAAATAAAACAACAAAAACTCAGAACAAGTGAGTTAATGATTCACTATCTAGCTTCCATGCCATAAAATGGGCATGATCAATTTAGATGAAAATGCAGGATGTGTTATCAATCAGGAAGGAGTGAAGTAAGGTGGGTCTTATAATGCAGCGACATTGACATTTATTTCTCTCTGTTGCTTGGGTTCATAGTTGTCTTGTTGGGTACTAATAAAATTCTTTGGATGGAGAAACTAAGCATGCATGAGCTGTTATAACCTTTACACCAAGTCACATTTTTTTCTTTAAACCCTGTTTGGAGTAAAATTCGGTAGCAGCCCTGACTTCTGGTCTTAAAGACTACTGTGTATTGTGGAGGCCCAAGACCAGCACTCTTTAATAGAACGATCATGGGAGCCACTCATGTGATTCACACAGTTTATTTTGCATTACAAAATTTTTTTTTTAGTTTAAAGTTGTGGGGTACAATTCAGGGTTGGGTATACAAATGGTCATTGCACAGGTAAAGTTTGGGCCTCCCTTTGGTCCCCATGTCAACTGCTTTGAGATCAGGTGCCCTTATTGATGAAGTGTGCCCCCCCTCACTCCCTCCCCTGGCGGTTTCCCACTGCTGCCAATCCCTTTCTTATAGCATTATGTTAATTGTTCAGGGTCCACTTATGAGTGTGAACATACGGTACTCAGTTCTTTGTTTCTGTGATAGATCACTCAGTATTATAGCCTCTAAGTCCATCCTAGTTGCTGCAAAGTTCATAATTTTGTCCTTCTTTATGACTGTGTAACATTCCATCGTGTATATGTACCACATTTTAAAAATCCAGTCCACTTTTGATGGGCAGCGCAGTTGGTTCCATGTTTTTGCTATTGTGAGTAATGCTCCAATACACATGTGTGTGCAGGTATTTTTTTATAGAGTGAGTTGAGTTCCGCCATGTATATTCCCCCAGTAGAGGGATTGTGGGATCGAATGGAAAGTCAACTTTTAGATCCCTTTTTTTTTTTTTTTTTTT
>NW_007257155.1:122558-127260 GCF_000164805.1 Carlito syrichta | reverse complement strand
TTTTGAGTTGGAGTCTCACTCCATCCATCACCCAGGCTGGAGTGCAGCTCATGGCCACCCTAGCATCGACCTGTTGGGCACCGGCGATCCTTCCATCTCAACCTTCCAAGTAGCCGGGACTACACATGCACACTATCACGCCCGGCTAGTTTTTTATTTATTGTAGAGACCAGGTCTTGTCAAGTTGCCGAGGCTGGTCTCGAACCTGTGGACTCAGGCAATCCTCTCGCCTTGGCCTCCCAAAGGGCTGGAATGACAGGCTGAGACACCGAGCCCAGCCAACTTTTAGATCTTTTAGGAATCGCCACACTGTTTTTCACAGAGGGTGAACTAGTTTACATTTTCTAGTGACCACATTAAAAGAAAAAAGAAACAGTTAAAATTTTAATGATATCATGTATTTAACAAAACACATTCAACACATCATGTCAACACATGCTCAGTACAAAACAATGATTCACGAGGTATTTGATATTCCCATTTTTGTGCCAAGCCTTTGAAACCCAGGGTGCCTTTTAGGCTCACTGCGTGTCTCGGTGTGGACTTAGTTCATTTTGCATGCTCAAGAGTTTCAGGTGCCCATGGGCTGCTGTACTGGACAGTGAAAGTCTAAACAGAGGAACTATGGTGCCACCCACAGCTACATCAATAACACTTGGAATGTGGACTGTAAACGCTACTATCTGCTCTAAACTCACAGTGTTTTCCAGACTGATCCGTGGAGCCAGCCATCCCACAGCAGCTATACCAAGTAGTTGAAAAGTGAGCCAAGGACTGGCAGGTTTTGAGATGTGGCCTACCAGGACAATTCCACTGTTCGTTTAGGCTGGGTAACTGTGGATTCCTCAGTTGAGACTAAGGGTAAATTTTCCTTTTTTTCTTTTCTTTAGATTAAACAATATGGTTTATTTAGAAAGTAAGTTAGAGAGAGGAAAAGAAAGAGGAGATTCACCTCCCAAGGTGGGGAAGGGGGCCAAAGCTTAAGAAAACATGGCCGAGCCATAGCACAAAGGGCTCATGGCCATACCCTAGCTTAGCAAGGCAATGGCTGGTAAAGTTTTAAATTAGCAATAATCGCATCTCAGAGATTGGCTACGGTACTGCCACTGAGCAAGACAGAGAATAAGGGTAATGGGAGTTTTAAAAAATCCCCCCCAGTGTGAAATCTGGGTTATACGGTCGGAAGAGATTTCATCATGATGCTTTCAAGTGAATTCAGGCATAGGGATAGATTCTTTTATGCAGCCTAAAACGAACCTCCAGAAAACATTATTGACATTGTGCTCTTAATAGCGCCTAAAACTTAATACAGTTAAAACACACTGACGCTTGTCCTTCTAACATTGTGACTACTTGCTGATGTCTTTTCTGCATTTTGCATTGTTTCGTCTGAAGGGTAGGAAGTATGCTTCCATAATCTTGTATAACTACTATGCCCTGGGGACTCTCATGCCCGTCAGCTGGGGTGATAAAGATAGCTCTGTGTGCTAAATTTGGAGATACAGAAATAGAACTGATGGAAGTAGATGAAACCAGAACACAACGTATGTTCTTACGACCCCACCAATGGCAGAGACTGGGAAACATGGGCCCTGGAACCCTGGCAGTGAGTGGCAACCAACTGAAACAGTCGTTATTTTGGGCTCATTTCTTATTCCATGAGGGTTTGGTTATGAAGCTAGATTTAAAGCGGTCAGAAAATTCTAAAATCAAAATAAAACTTTAAAGACGGGTTCAGCCTGTAATCCCGCCCCTTTGGGAGGCTGAGGTGAGTGGATTGCCTGAGCCCGCGGGTTCGAGACCCGCCCGGGCAGCAAGACCTCATCTCTACAATAAATCAAAAAAATCAGCCGGGCGTGGTAGCGCATGCCTGTAGTTCCAGCTACTTGGAAGGCTGAGGTGGAAGGATCGCCGGAGCCCAGCAGGTCGAGGCTGCGGTGGCCGGGAGCGGCCACTGCACTCCAGTCTGGGTGACAGAGTGAGACTCCAACTCAAAAATAAAAACAAAAACAAACAAAATAAAACTTTAAGACGTGTAAAATATAAATAATGACCACTTATTGAATGATTTGCAAATTGGTCATGTTCCAAAAGCTAGTTTTCAATAATTTTTTGGCCTTCTGAGTTCACTTTCCATTTTCCCCATAGATGTAAAGTTATGAATAGAGACTGGATACATAGAAACAAATACAAAGAAATTACAACAATGTATTTGCAATGTGTTACACTATTACTCATTAAATTAGCATTTATTATAATATATTATTATTAAATTATCACAATGCATTCACAATAAAATATAACTGTTTTAATTCATTCATCTTTATTTACTATTTGAATGATTGATGTTTAATAAAATTTTTAATGATGGTTTATTATACAATATAATTTCATATTATATATGAATATAATTCTTTATTGATACATTCTATCATCTATTAATATGTTAATTATGCCAGTACATTAATTAACCAAAACAGAAAAAGAATATGGTACATCAACAAAACCACCTAATATCCAAAACAGCAAGCACTGGTCAAGAAGCCAGAAAGTGCCAGGGACGGTCCTAGGACAAGCAGAAGATAAATCATATTTTATTTATCTTGTCTGCTTGTCCGTCAACATGGATAGGAAATAAATTTACTAAGAAAGAATGAGGAACTCAATGGAATGCTTTTTTTTTGAGTTGGAATCTCACTCTGTCTGTCACCTAGGCTGGAGTGCAGTGGCACACTCATGGCCACCCCAGCATCGACCTGCTGGGCTCCATTGATCCTCCTGCCTCAGCCTTCCAAGTAGCTGGAACTACAGGTGTGCGCTACCATGCCCGGCTAATTTTTCGATTGATTGTAGAGATGAGGTCTCGCCAAGTTGCCCGGGATGGTCTTGAACCTGAGGGTTCAGGCAGTCCACTCACCTCAGCCTTCCAAAGTGCTGGGCCACGGAGCCTGGCCAGAATTCTTTTTTTAAGAGAGGCTGGCTTATCTAAGTGACTCTTAGGTAGAGAGGTGTATTTTAGACTTTTGTGTCTAATTACACTGCCAAGCTTTGAACTTGCCTTTTCCTTAAGAACAGACACTACCCCAAGTACGGATCTTCCTGGTTGGGGACCCTTTCAGATTCCCAAATAGGGTGAGATTTTCCTGAAGCAACACTTGGCTGAGAGGTAGAAGAGAGGAATTTCAAAAGAAAGGTTAGAATGAACTCTATAGGCAGATGAAAAAGAGAATTGTGTGAAATTGCTCATTTCTCCTGGGGGTGAGGGTGGGTGAGACTCAAGAAATGGTCCTTTGTGGCTCCTTGGGTGGGGGAAGAAAGGGAGGAAGGTGTGCGCTTGACCTTCACAAAGATTCCCAAGTCAATTTCTTTTCACCATCTTGGTGACTGCCCTTAATGATAGCATCCTGCAGGTGCTACTGTTTTCTTTTCCCTGGTCACTAGAAAATGAGGAAGGAGTGAAAGACAGGCATTAACAGACCTTCAGGCAAGATCAGGGAATCTGGATTGAGCTGGTTGATTTCCCAAAACAGCAAGAGAATTCAGGGAACTATGGTTGAGGCGGGATTATGTGTGTAGCCCAAGAAACAGGAGTCAAGGCCAAGGCAACTGTCTACTCTGGAACACGCTCTTGTTTCTCCAGCTAGGTGCTGGGGCTATTTCTCTGGTAATGGAGGCCACCGTCGAAGACTCAGGGTGGGGTGCCTGTGTCCCTGTCACTCCAAGAGGTGTCCTCGCTCTGGAGTGTGCACGTCTGTGTATTCCATCTGAAACGCTCCTCAGCTCTCCTGGTCTGTTAACTCGGCCATCCTCAACAGCCACTCTCTCCGTTTCTTTTGCTTCTGGGACATTTTCAGCCCTATTTCTTTTTGGCCATGGAATCGACCACCCTTCTTACCTGAACCTGACGCCCTGCCCCCTCCACCCATTTCTTATTTGGACTCTTTGATTTCACCACCGAAATTCTCAAAGAACATTCTGTCACATCCAGCCTTTATTTTCTCACTTCTCTTTTGAGTTTTTGTTTTCTGTTTTGAGTTGGAGTCTCACTCTGTCGCCCAGGCTGGAGTGCAGTGGCACGCTCATGGGCACCCCAGCATCAACCTGATGGGCTCAGGCGATCCTTCAATCTCAGCCTTCCAAGTAGTTCCTACTACAGGCACGTGCTACCACACCTGGCTAATTTTTTTATTTACTGTGTAGGCGAGGTCTCGCCAAGTTGCCCCAGTTAGTCTCAAACCCGCAGGCTCAGGCAATCCTTTCGCCTTGGCCTCCCACAGTGCTGGGATTACAAGCTTGAGCCGCTGCGCCCAGTGTCTTTTGGATTTTATTTTATTTTCATTTAGTTTAGTCTAGTTTTTTGAGTTGGAGTCTCACTCTGTCGCCCAGGCTGGAGTGCAGTGGCATCCTCCTGGCCATCGCGGCCTTGACCTGTTGGGCTCCGACGATTGTTCCGCCTCAGCCTTCCAAGTAGCCAGAACTACAGGTGCGCGCTGCCATGCCTGGTTAGTTTTTGATTTAGAGACGAGGTCTTGCCAAGTTGCTTGGGTGGCTCTCAAACGTGCGGGCTCAGGCAATCCTCTCGCCTTGGCCTCCCAACGTGCTGGGATTACAGGCTTGAGCCACCATGCCTGGCCTCTTTTGGATTTTATTTTATTTTATTTTTGAGTTGGAGTCTCACTCTGTCACCCAGACTGGAGTACAG
>NW_007257155.1:105573-122355 GCF_000164805.1 Carlito syrichta | reverse complement strand
TGGATTTTAAACACATAAAATCTGAGGGTCTGTCCTCAACTTCACTGAAACTATGATGTCAAAAACTGTCGAAATGATGAAGTGAACAACTGTTTTTCACCTGTTCTTTTAAAAAATGTTTTATTTTTGTAGAAACGGGGTTCTCAATATGTTGCTCAGGCTGTTTTCAAACTCCTGGGCTCAAGCAATCCTCCCGCCTTGGCCTCCCAAAGCACTGGGATGACAAGTGTGAGCCACTGCACCCAGCCACCTGCCCTTTTTGATAAGGCCATCACCAGTCTTTGTTGAGTTTGCTTTCTTCAGAAGTCCTATAACATTTATACAGCACAGTACTATAGAAATGCTAGCTAATAGATTTATTTAATCACAGGTTTGGTGACGTTTTTTCAGTTTGTTCAACTATTATTTGTCTCTGTAGTTAATTTTCCAGGAGTCGTTTCTCTCATCAACCTAATTATAAATTCCTTAAGGTATGGGCCATATTTGTGGTTTAAAAAAAAAAAAGTCTCTCTGCGGTACACCAATGTTCATAGCAGCGTTATTCACAATAGCCTAAGGGTAGGAACAATATATCCATCAGCAGATTACAGTGGGATAGTATACAGAAAGGAATACAGTTCTGATATGTACTACAGTATGGATTAACGTTGAAAACATGATACTTAGTGAAATAATGTGGACACAAAATGACATATTATATTGTTCTACTTATGTAAAATATCTAGATTGTAATCCTGGCACTTTGGGGGGCCGAGATAGAGGACTGCCTGAGCCCGTGGGTTCGAAACCAGCCTGGGCAACTTGGCAAGACCTCATTTCTACAATAAATCAAAACATTGGCTGGATGTGTAGTGTGTGCCTGTAGTTCTGGCTACTTGGAAGGCTGAGGCAGAAGGATCGCCTGAGCCCAGCAGGTCGACGCTGGGGTGGCCGTGAGTGTGCCACTGCACTCCAGCCTGGGTGACAGAGTAAGACTCCAACTCAAAAAATATATATATATCTAGAATAGGCAGATTCATAGACATAAATTAGATTCGAGATTGTCATAGCCTGAGGGGAAGGGAGGTCAGAGAGTTATTTCTTAATAGTTACAGAGTTTCTGTCTGGGGTGGTAAAAATGTTTTGCAATAGTGGTGATGATTGCACAACACTGTGAATGTAATTAATGCCACCGAATTGTACACTTTAAGAAGGCCAAAATAGCACATTTTATGCCATAGATATTTTAATCATAACTTTTTTTTTTTTTTTTTTGAGTTGGAGTCTCACCCTGCCGCCCAGACTGGAGTGCAGTGGCCGCTCCTGGCCACCACAGCCTTGACCTGCTGGGCTCCGGCGATCCTTCCGCCTCAGCCTTCCACGTAGCCCGGAATTACAGGCATGCGCTACCACGCCCGGCTGATTTTTTGATTTATTGTAGAGATGAGGTCTCGCTGCCCAGGCGGGTCTCGAACCCGCGGGCTCAGGCAATCCACTCACCTCAGCCTCCCAAAGGCGCGGGATTACAGGCTGAGCCACCGAATCCAGCTTTTTATCACAATTTTAAAAATCAATTATGCAATATTGTTGAATATCCAGTGAGTTGGATGGTGTGTGAATTGTTTCAATAAAGCTATTTCTAAAAATCCCTCTGGGAACCAGATATAGCCTTACATGTACAAAGTGTGTAAGTAATATTTGTTATATCATTTGTTGTAACAAGATTCATTAGGACACAAATTTATATGTGGCAGAGATCAGACTTTTTTTTTTCTGTGGGAAAGCAGGATTTATTGAGAGGACAGAAAAGTTCCCAGAGCCAGAGGGAACATGAGGGAGTTACTCCAGACATGTTTTGTAAATTATGTGTATCAGCTGTAACATGATTACTCTCTATTTGAGGATTAGGTAGGTTTCAACAAAAGCCAAGTGCTGTCCAAGTGTGATTTGAGATTTTGAACTCTGTCTTAACCATTTTTACCTCTCCTGGAGTACCTGATACAAGGTATTACACATGCCAACTTCTTAATCTTATGTTTAGTGAATGAATGAGTGAAATTATTAACAAAGCACATAGTTACCTCTCATATATATGCACCTATGGTTCCCCCGCCCCAACCCACCTTTTATCATTGGGGCGGAGACATTATTTTTTAAAATATCTACTTTTAAGACATGATATCTTTTTTTTTTTTAATTGGATTCTCATTCCACCACCCAAGCTGGAGTGCAGTGGCATGTTCACAGCCACCCCAGCATTAACCCACTGGGCTCAGGCGATCCTTCTACCTCAGCCTTCCAAGTAGCTGGAACTACAGTTGTGCACTACCATGTCTAGCTAATTTTTTGATTTATTGTGGAGATGAGATCTCGCCACATTGCCCAGACTGGCCATAAACCCATGGGATCAGGCAGTCCTCTCACTTCAGCACCCCCCAAAGTGCTGGGATTACAGACTTGAGCCACTGTGCCCGGCCAAGACATGATATACTGTGCAGCCATCTAGGAAAAACCATGTTTTGAGAAGACTATTTGATGACATTGGACTATTTAAAATATTTAATAACAATTAAACTATTTATGATCTATGATAAATAAAAAAGCTAATTGAAGATCTGTATGCCCGATACAAATCTTAGAAAAGGCTGGTAAGATATTTTATTAGCTGCTTATTCCTGTGTAACAAATCATTCTAAAACTAAGAGCCTTTAAGCAACAGAATCATGATTTCTGTGCATCAGGAGGTCAGGAGGAGGTCGCATTAAGGAGTGTCTTGTGAGGTTGCAGTCAGATGTCACTTGAGTCATCTGAAGACTTGATGGGAACTAGAAGATTTACGTTTTTCTTCCCTTATTCTCCCCAAAGCTTTATTACAATATAATTGACAAACAATCATTCTGAAATGATTAAATCAGCTATTGGACATATCACCACATATACTTACCATTGTTTTTGTGGTGAGATTATTTAAGATCCACTCTCAGCAGTTTTCAAGTGGGCAATACACAAACTATAGCCACCACGCCGTACAACAGAACTCATACGTCTTGTGTAACTGAAACTTTGCACCCTTGATCAAGACCTCCTCGTTCTCCCCCTTCCTGGACCCTGGCAACCACCGTCTACTCCCTGTTTCTATGAATTCAAAATTCTGAGAACCCACATAAAAGTGAGATCGTGCAGAACTTGTTTTCTATGCCTGGTTTATTTCTTTTGCATAATGTTCTTCAGGCTCATTCCTGTTACTGCAAATTACAGCATTTTCTTCTTCTTTAAGGCTAAACAGCATCCCGTTGTGTGTGTGTGTGTGTGTGTGTGTGTGTGTGTGTCTTTATCCATTCATCTGCTGATGGACACAAGCTGATTCTACATCTTGGCTATTCTGAATGTGCAATGAACACAGAGTGTGGGTATCTCTTGACGTGCTGATTTCCTTTCCTTTGAATACATACCCAGAAGTGGATTGCTGGATCATATGATGTTTCTATTTTTAATTTTTTTTAGCAATCTGTCCACTGTTTTGGCTGTTCTCATATACATTCCCATCAACAGTGTGCAAAGATTCCCTTGTGTCTGTATCTTTACTAGCATTTATTTTTCGACTTTTTGATGGTAGCTATCCTAACAGGTGTGGTGATATCTCATTGTTGTTTTTTTTTTTTTATTTTTATTTTTTTGAGTTGGAGTCTCACTCTGTTGCCCAGACTGGAGTGCAGTGGCTGCTCCCGGCCACCGCAGCCTCGACCTGCTGGGCTCCGGCGATCCTTCCGCCTCAACCTTCCGAGTAGCCGGAACTACAGGCGCGCGCTACCACGCCCAGCGAATTTTTTGATTTTATTGTAGAGATGAGGTCTCGCCTGCCCAGGCGGGTCTTGAACCCGCGGGCTCAGGCAATCCACTTACCTCAGCCTCCCAAAGGCGCGGGATTACATGCTGAGCCACTGAGCCTGACTTCATTGTTGTTTTAATTTCCACTTCCCTGCTGATTAATTATGCTGAACTTTTTTTTATTTACCTGTTGACCAATTCTATGTCTTCTCTTGAGAAATGTCTATTCAGTCTTTGCCTACATTTTAAAAACTGTGTTCTCTGTTTAGTCGTTTAAGTTCTTTATATATTTTGGATATTAACCCTTATCATATGTATAGTTTGCATATATTTTCTCCTATTCCATGGGTTGTCTCTTCACTTTGTTGATTGGTTCTTTTGCTGTGTAGAAGCTTTTTAGTTTGATGCAATCACACTTGTCTATGTTTGCTTTTGGGGTCATATCCAAAAAGGTAATTGCTCAGATCAATGTCAAGAAGGTTTTTCCATGTTTGTTTCTACCAGCTTTGCAGTTTTAGGTCTTAAGTTTAAGTCTTTTGAGTTGACTTTTATATATGATGTGAGATAAAGGTCAAAATTAATTTTTTTTGCATATGAGTATACAGTTTTCCCAGCACCATTTATTGAAGAGACTGCCCTTTCCCCATTGTCTATTCTTGGCACTTTTGTCAAAGATAAATAGATCACAGATACTTGAATTTATTTTTAGGCTTTCTTTTCTGTTTCATTGATCTATATGTCTGTTTTTATGCCAGTGACATGCTATTTTGATTACTATAGCTTTGTAATACATTTTTAAACTAGGTAACGCCGGGCTCGGTGGCTCAGCCTGTAATCCCGCGCCTTTGGGAGGCTGAGGTGAGTGGATTGCCTGAGCCCGCGGGTTCGAGACTCACCTGGGCAGCGAGACCTCATCTCTACAATAAATCAAAAAATCAGCCGGGCGTGGTAGTGCACGCCTGTAATTCCGGCTACTTGGAAGGCTAAGGTGGAAGGATCGCCGGAGCCCAGTAGGTCGAGGCTGCGGTGGCCGGGAGCGGCCACTGCACTCCAGTCTGGGCGACAGAGTGAGATTCCAACTCAAAAAAAAACAAAAAAAAAACTAGGTAACATGATGTTTCCAGCTTGGCTCTTCTTATCCAAGATTGTTTTGGTTATTTGGGGTCTTTTGATAGGGAGTAAATTGAATCTGTAGATTGCTTGGGGTAGCACAATTATTTTAACAATATTTATTCTGCTAGTTCAAGAACACAATATATCTTTTCATTTATTTGTGTCATCTATTTATTTCATGAAGTCTCTATAATCTTCAGTGCATAGATCTTTCACCTCTTCGGTTAAATTTATTCCTAAAGTATTTTAAGTATACTTATGTATTTTTTGGGTTGGAGTCTTACTCTGTTGCACAGGCTAGAGTGCAGTGACATGATCATGGCTCACTGCAGCCTTGAATTTCTGGACTCAGGCCTTCCTTCTGCCACAGCCTCCCAAGCAGCTGCTACAGGGGCACACATCACCATGCCCAGCTAATTTTTAATTTTTTTGTAGGGACAAGGTTTTGCTATGTTGTCTAGGCTGATCTCTAACTCCTGGGCTCGAGCAATCCTTCTGCCTCAGCCTCCCAAAGTGCTGGAATTACAAGCACTGTGCCTGATTTTTAAAAATGCTATTGTAAGTAGTATTATTTTATTGATTTCTTTTTCAGGTAATTTTTTGTTAGTGAGTGGCATCACTATTGACTTTTGTATTCATTTACTGAATCAATATATTATTTCTGACAGTTTTTTGGTGAGTGTTTACAGAGACAATTTTACTTCTTCCTTTCCAATTCGAATGACTTTTCTTTCTTTCTTTTTTCCCCCTAATTGCACAGGCTAGAACTTCCAGTATTACACTCAGTAGACTAATTGAGAGTAGACGTCATTGTTTTGTTTCTGATCTTAGAGAAAAAACTTTCAGCTTTTTACTGCTGAGTATGATGTTAGTTGTGGGCTTGTCATAGGTGACCTTTATTATGTTGAGGTACATTTCTTCTATACCTATTTTTTGGAAACTTTTTATCATGAAAGGATGTAAATTTTGTTAAAAGATTTTTTTTCTGCATCTATTGAGATATTGTATGATTTTTATTGGGAAGTTTTCAATACTGATTCAGTCTTACTCGTCTGTTCAGGTTTTTTATTTTTTCATAATTCAGTGTTGTTAGATTATACGTTTCTAGAAATGTATCCATTTCTTATAAGTTATCCTATTTGTTCATACATAATTTTTCATATTATTCTCTTATTATCCTTTCTGTTTTGTGGTATCTGTGTAATACTTATTTTATATATAAGTTTATTAACTTGAGTCTTTTCTCCTTTTTCTTAGTCTAGCTACAAGTTTGTCAAATTTATGTTTTCAAAAACCAACTCAGTTTCACTAATCTTTCCAGTTATTTTTCTAGTCTGTACTTCACTTATTTCTGCTCTAATTTTTATTATTTCCTTCCTTCTGTTGACTTTGGGTTTAGTTTGTTCTTCTTTTCCTGGTTCCTGTAGGTGCAAACTTAGGTCATTTGTTTGAGACCTTTCTTCCTCCTTAATGTAGGCATTTACTATTATGAACTTTCCTCTTAGAATTTATTTTCTTCATCCTGAAAGTTTTGATATGTAGTGTTTCCATTTTTAATTGTCTCAATATCTCTTTTGATTTATTTTTTGACCCATTGATTGTTCAGAAGTGTGTTTAATTTCCCCTTATTTGTGAACTTTCCAATTTTTCTCTATTACTGATGTCTAGTTTCATATCATTATAACTAGAAAAGATATTTGATATGGTTTCAACATCTTAAATTTGTTAAGACTTGCTTTTTTGGGGGGGGCTAATACATGATCTGTCTTGGAGAATTTTCTGCGTGCACTTAAAAGAAATGTGTATTTTACTGCCTTTGGATGAAATTTTCTCTATTTAACTGTCAGGTCCATTTGGTCTGCAGTGTTATTCAAGTCTGTAGGTTTATTATTATTATTATTATTTTGGCCTGATCTATCCATTGGTGAAAATAGGGTATTGAAGTTCCCTACTATTATTGTATCACTGTCTATTTCTTCCTTCAATTCTTTTTTTTTTGAGTTGGAGTCTCACTCTGTCACCCAGACTGGAGTGCAGTGGCATGCTCCCAGTTACCGCAGCCTTGACCTGCTGGGCTCCAGCGATCCTTCCGCCTCAGCCTTCCAAGTAGCTGGAACTACAGGTGTGCACTACCACGCCCAGCTAATTTTTTTGATTTATTATAGAGAGGATGTCTCGCCAAGTCACCCAGGCAGGTCTCGAACCCGCAGGCTTAGGCAATCCACTCACCTCAGCCTCCCAAAGTGCAGGATTACAGGCTGAGCCACCGAGCCCAGCCCTTCAATTCTTTTAATATTGGCTTTATTTATCTAGGTGCTTTGATACTGGGTGTGTGTATGTATTTACAATTGTTATGGTCTCTTGATGAATTTAACCTTTTATTATTATACAATGGCCTTCTTTGTCTCCTTTGTAGCTTTAATCTATTTTAGCTAATATAAGTATAGCTACCTCTGCCCTCTTTTGGTATCCATTTGCATGAAAAGTCTTTTTTCATGCCTTTACTTTGTTTTTTTGAGTCGGAGTCTCACTCTTTTTCCCAGGCTGGAGTGCAGTGGCATGCTCATGGTCACCCCAGTGTCAACCCATTGGGTTCAGGCTATCCTTTATGCCTCAGCCTTCCAAGTAGCCAGAAATACAGGCATGTGCTACCACGCCCGGCTAATTTTTTGATTTATTGTAGAGATGAGGTCTCGCCAAGTTACCCAGGCTGGTCTTGAACCTGTGAACTCAAGTAATCCCCTCACCTCAGCCAACTAAAGTGCTGGGATTGCAGGCTTGAGCCACCACTCCCGGCCCATGACTTTACTTATGTGTGTACGTGCCCTTAAAGCTAACGTGAGACTCTTTTAGGCTGTATGCAGTTGGATCTTGTTTATTTTTATCCATTCAGCCACTCTATGTTTTTTGATGGAAGAATTTAATCCATTGACCTTAAAGTAATTATTGATAGGTAAGGACTTAGTATTGTCAGTTTGTTCATTGTTCTCTTACTGTTTAGTAATTCCTTTGGCCCATTCTTCTCTTGCTGTCTTATTTTGTAATTTGATTTTTTTTTGCAGTAGTATGTTTTGATTCCTTACTTTTTAATCTTTTGTGTATGTACAATACGTTTGCTTTGTAGTTACTATGAGACTTATGTAAGACATCTTATTATAACAGTCTCTCTCTCTTTCTCTTTCTCTTTTTTTTTTTTTTAGTTAGAGTCTCACTTTGCTGCCAAGGCTGGAGTGCAGTGGCACACTGATGGACACCCCAGCATCAACCTGCTGGACTCCGGCAATCCTTCCGCCTCAGCCTTCCAAGTGGCTGGAACTACAGGCGTGCACTACCACGCCCAGATAATTTTTTTTATTTATTGTAGAGACGAGGTCTTACCAAGTTGCCAGGGCTGGTCTTGAACCCATGGGCTCAGACAATCCACTTGCCTTGGCCTTCCAAAGTGCTGGGATTACAGGCTGAGTCACCAAGCCCGGCCGTAACAGTCTCTTTTAAACTAATGACAATTTAACTTCAAATGCATACAAAAACTTTACACCTTTAACTTCTCCTCCAACATTTTATGCAATTAATGTCACAATTTATATCTTTTTATATTGTATATTCATTTACAAATTATTGTAGCTATAGATTTTGAAATCCTTTTGTCTTGTAACTTTTATGCTAGAATTAAAAGTGATTTATAGGCAGTAGACACTCTTGCTGTTGTCCTGGCCATTGTCCCCATCACAATGTATCTTTCTTTTAATAAACCTACCATTCCTAGTTTAAAAAAAAGTGATCTGTGTACCACCATTACAACATTAGTGTGTTCTGAATTTGACTAATATACTTCCTTTTGCCAGTGAGTTTTATATTCTCAACTGAAACTAGAAATCAGTTTCTAGTTTTTATGTTGTTAGTTAGAGTCCTTTCATGTCAGTTTGAAGTACTCTCTTTAGCACTTAGGCAGATCTAACAGTGATGAACTCCTAGTTTTTGTCTGTCTGGGTAAGTCCTTATTTCTCCTTCATTTCTGAAGAACAGCCTTGCCAGGTAAAGCATTCTTAGATGACAGTTCTCTGCCCCTATCCCCCCAACCCCAGCACTCTGAATATATCATTCCATTCTCTCCTTCCCTCCAGGGTTTCTGCCAGTAGTCTTCTGAGAGTTTCCTTGTATGTGATGGGTTGCTTTTTGACTTGCTGCTTTCAAATTTTTCTCATTGTTTTTGATTTTGAGACTTTGATTATAGTGTGTCTTAATGAAAATCTCTCTATTTAATCTACTTGGGGCTCTTTGGGTTTCATGAATCTGGATGCTAATTTGTTTCTCCAGATTTGGGCAGTTTTCTGCCATTATTTCTTTAAATAGTTTATCTGCACCTTTTTTTTCCTCTGCGTCTTTTGTGAATTCTATAATACATACATTGGATTGCTTGATGGTGTCCCATAAATCCTGTAGGCTTTCTTGATGCTTATTTTGTCTTCTCTTTTTGGTTTTTGGTTCCTCTGAGTATTTTTTTTTTTTTTTTTTGAGTTGGAGTCTCACACTGTTGCCCATACTGGAGTGCAGTGGCATTCTCATGGTCATCACACCCTTGGCCTGCTAGGCTCAGGTGATCCTTCTGCCTCAGCTTTACACGTAGCTGGAACTACAGGCATGCACCACCACACCTGGGTAATTTTTTGGTCTATTATAGAGACAAAGTCTGGTCAATTTGCCCAAGTTGGTTTTGAACCCCTGGTCTCAGACAATCTTCTTACCTTGGCTTCTCAAAGTGCTGGGTTTATAGGCTTGAGCCACTCACCCAACCGTAAGTGGGTATGTCAAATGACCTCTTTGAGCTGACTAATTGTTTCTTCTACTTGATGCATCTACTGTTGATGTTCTCTGTGGAATTTTCAGTTCAGTTGTGTTATTTAGCTCCAGAATTTCTTTTTGGTTCTTTTTGTTGTTGTTGTTGTTGAGTTGGAGTCTCACTCTGTTGCCCAGGCTGGAGTGCAATAGCACACTCATGGCCACTACAGCCTCAACCTGCTGGACTCCGGTGATCCTTCCGCCTCAGCTTTCCAAGTAACCAGAACTCCAGGCGAGCACTACCACGCCCAACTAATGTTTGATTTATTGCAGAGAAGAGGTCTCGCCAAGTTGCTCAGGTGGATCTCGAACCCACAGGTTCAGGCAATCCACTCGCCTCAGTCTCCCAAAGTGCTGGGATTACAGGCTGAGCCACTGAGCCTGGCCTTTGGTTCTTTTTTTTATGGTTTCTATGCCCTTGTTGAAGTTATCATTTTGTTTGTGTATTGTTTTCTGTGCTCTTATATAGAGCTTCTGTAAGAGGATTATTTTGAATTCATTGTCAAGCAGTTCATAGGCCTCCATTTCTTTAAGGTCAGTTGCTTTATTGTATTGTTTGACAGTGTCATGTTTCCTTTATTATTCATAATCTTTGTGGCCATATGTTGGCATCTGTGCGTTTGAAGAAATAGGCACCAATTCCATTCTTTACATACTGACTTTGGCAGGGAAAGTCCTTCACTAGTTATCCCATCCAGAGATTCTCGTTGGACTGTCTGGTGGGGTATGAGGGCAGCCTTATTCCAGAAGTCCTTGAGCAGGCTTTCCTGTTGTCTGAGTCAACAGGTGAGTAGGCCAGGATATTCTGGGATGGGTGTGGCTCTTACGTTTGCAGGGCCTGGCCTGAAGCCTTGGTCCATGGAGGCTGATCTGCAGTTGAAGTGGGTCTTGAAGCTGAGTTCATAGAGGACGCTTTTGTGCTGGTTTGGGCCTGGAACCTAGGTTGGTCCATAGGGACCCACCTAGAGCCTGAGTCCACAGTGGCTAGCTAACCTGATGCTGGGGTCGGCCTGGAGCCTGGCTCCACAGGAGCCAGCCTGGAGGTTGGTCTACTGAGGCAGACCTGGTTCTGGAGTGGACCTGGAGCTTGGGGCTGTAGAGGCCTTCCCACAGCCTGGGGCTGAAGGAGACTGTAGTATTAGGGTGGGCCTAGAGGCTCAATCTGCAGGTGCTGGCCTAGAGCTTGGAGTTGTCAGGGCTGCTCTGGTGCTGAGTTTCACGGAAGCAGACCTGGTACTGAGGCTCATAGCAAAGTCAGGTGTTCTGTTCACTCTCCTTCCCTTGTGTGGAGGAGATATTTCTTCACACTGTGCAGCTCAGACTAGGAGGAAGGGTGTGACACAGGTAACAGGAAACAATCCTTCCTACCCTCTTCAATGTGTCTTTTTGTTTTTCTGTGCTACGTTTCTCACCTGGATTCCTTAACTCTTGCAAATGTAGTTGTTTAAATTGGTGTTTCTTCAGGGGAATACGCACTGGAAAAATCTATCCCACCATCCTTCTGACATCTGCTTTTGAGATGGCTCACGTACACTGCTGGCAAGTTGGTGCTGGCTGTTAGCTGGGAGTGTCAGTTTCTCTCTTTGTGGGCTACTCCATGGGTCTGATTGCATGCCTTCCTGATGTTACATCTGACTGACTTCTCTCAGAGTGACAGATCCAAGAAATGAAGGTGGAGGCTGCAATGCTTTTTATGACCTTGCTTTGGAAGGTATACTTCGTCATTTCTCCATTCAACCCATGGCTCACACAGGGTAGGCATGGCAGTAATGGGCCTTCTGGGTCAGAGACATCCCATTGGGTTGGGCATCATGAAGAGTGATGAGTATGTTATAAAGACCTTGAGCTTCCAGTTAAAGACAGGCTTGACACACACCTTACCTACCTTTGCTTCCCTCTGAAATCCAACTGAAATGAGACCAAAGGATTTTTGCATGAAGGGGAAACCACCCTTCTCTCACCATAGCAGAAGAATCTGGAGGATTATTCACACAAGAGGGTAAACTAAGAGGTGCCTAAACGGGGGGACCTTAGTCTCTGGATGAAGCCCAGCTGAAGGCAGGCAAACTATACTTAAAACTGGGATGTTAGCCGGGCTCGATGGCTCAGCCTGTAATCCCACGCCTTTGGGAGGCTGAGGTGAGTGGATTGCCTGAGCCCGCGGGTTCGAGACCCGCCTGGACAGCGAGACCTCATCTCTACAATAAATCAAAAAATCAGCCGGGCGTGGTAGCGCATGCCTGTAATTCCGGCTACTTGGAAGGCTGAGGTGGCAGGATCGCCGGAGCCCGGCAGGTCAAGGCTGCGGTGGCCGGGAGCAGCCACTGCACTCCAGTCTGGGCGACAGAGTGAGGCTCCAACTCAAACAAACAAACAAACAGAAAACTGGGATATTAACCAAAAGTTGAGACCCAGCCCTCTTCTCCCTTTCTCCTCCCAGAATGCTATAGTCAAGGCAGAAAATGTAACTATGAATAGGTTCCAGGTTTTATATCTTGTAACTTGGCCACAGAAAAAGAGTTTTCTGGTTCAGTGTCCTAAAAATATGGGGAATGGAACCTACTAGGAAGGGCAGATGGTGTTGCGGTTGAAGGTGGTGATGGAGGAGAGTGGGAATGTCAGGCAGGCAGGGTCATAGAAGTCAACAATAAGCCGGTTGTGGTGGCTCAAGCCTGTCATTCCAGCACTTTGGGAGGCTGAGGCTGAGTCCAGGGGTTCGAGACCAGCCTGGGCAACATGGCGAGACCTCGTCTCTACAATAAATCAAAAACATTAACCAGGCATGGTGGTTGGCAGGTGAAGGATCACCTGAGCCCATTGTTCTCAGCGTCTTCTATAGGAGATGATGTCATGTAGGCAAAGGTATATGAAGGCTTAAAATTGTCTTATAAAGGTAAGAGAGGTTACATATTCCCTTTCTATAATACATTATGGTTTTTCTTTCTTTCTTTTTTTTTTTTTTTGAGTTGGAGTCTCACTCTGTTGCCCAGACTGGAGTGCAGTGGCATGATCCTGGCCACCGCAGCCTCGACCTGCTGGGCTCCGGCGATCCTTCCGCCTCAGCCTTCCAAGTAGCCCAAACTACAGGCACGTGCCACTACGTCCGGCTAATTTTTTTGATTTATTGTAGAGATGAGGTCTCGCCAAGTTGCCCGGGTGGGTCTCAAACCCGTGGACTGAGGCAATACACTTGCCTCGGCCTCCCAAAGTGCTGGGATTACAGGCTGAGCCACTGAGTCCAGCTATTATGGTTTTTCAAAGCACTTTTAAGAAATTCATGAGACAAATATCACCATTCTTGTCTCTTTTTTTGGGAATACTTGTGTAGGTTTTTAATGTTAGTATTTTTTTCATTTTTTAAGTTTTAAAGATGTGAGGTACAATTCACGGTTAGGTATATAATTGTTCATTATGCAGGTACCCTTGTTGATGAGATGTGCCCCTCCCTCCCCTGGCACTTTCCTTCAACTGCCGATCCTATCCCTCCTCCCCTGGCAGATTGATTATTAAGGTGGACTCATAATGGTAATGTGGTAGACTCCATCACTATCCCTCAAGTAGAGTAAGGCAGGGCTGGGAGAAGCCACGTCTTTTGATTCTTAGTCCTGTGCAGTTTCTATTTGAGCATCCCAGTGATCAGGACAGGATCACAAATTCCTAGATGATGGCACTGGAAGGGCATCTGTGAAGAGATGCTGCTGGCTGGGGTTGGTGTCTCAGTCTGTCATCCCAGCACTTTGGGAGGCTGAGGCGAGTGATTGCCTGAGCCTGCGGGTTCGAGATCCATCCGGGCAACTTGGTGTGACCTCGTCTCTACAGTAAATCAAAAATTAGCTGGGCGTGATAGCACGTGCCTGGAGTTCCCGCTACTTGGAAGGCTGAGGTGGAAGGATCGCTGGAGCCTAGCAGGTCGAGGCTGCGGTGGCTGGGATTATGCCACTGCACTCCAGTCTGGGCGACGGAATGAGACTCCAACTCAAAAAAAAAAAACAAAAAAAGAGAGAGATGCTGCTGCTTACAGGCGACACCCTGGAATGATGTCCATGGTTTCCTAGTTTCTCACCCAAAACGCCCTGAACATCCCCAATCCGTGCAAAATTGACAAAGACTGGGACAGTGCTGCCAGAGGCAGACAGCCTGAGGAGTCATGTGACCAACTTTTGGGAAGACTAAAGAATTAACTTCTGGGAAGAATTTTCCATCTGTTTTCCCAATAAGACTGAACAAAACCATCTAGCCGATTTTGCAGACTCTATGAAAAAATGGGTGAATTGGACCATCTGGCCTGGTTGAGTTGAGTTCAGATTTCTCGGGTGTTCACCATGGTCACCAGGACTCCTCACCATCAGACCTCCTGATCAGTCAGCTGGTGGCCCCAGATGTGGGCCCCACCCTGCCGAGAGTGTCTCATTTTTAGTAGCAAGTGCTGCATCAATTTCAATAAACCTGCCCAGTATCAGTTAGTTGATTTCACATGCATTTAAGTTACCCTTTTGCTGAGACTATAGCAGCATGGAAATATAATTTCTGTTTGCCAGTTCTTTCTGTCTCTTTTCCACTTCCCCCACGTCCTCCTCTTCCCACCAAGTTAGTTTCCTTTGTTATTTTTGGTATAAAGAACTCTCCCTCATTTAGTTTCAAGGCTTCAGAAAAGCAGTTAAAAGAGGCTGAGTTGGGGAGAGGCCTCTCATCCGCTAACTCCACACGCACACACACAGCCTTCCACCCAAGGAGCTGGTTAAAAATGAATCCATCTTTTTGTTTATTTAATGATGGTCTTTCCATTTTAATGGCGAGTTTAGACAATCTGCACTGTAGTTATTGAGATAGGAACGTCATTTTAAATCTTTTATTTGCCATTATTTTTCTTTATTTTCTCTCCTTTCTTCTTTGGATGTTTGAAGTTTTTTTTTTTTAATTCCAGTTTTTCTTCTCTTTTGTTGTACTGAAGTGTTTGTTATAAATGAATGTTCTCAGCTAAAATAAATAATATAAAAAGAAATGGAACCCTCTTTTTTGCTTCAGTGTGGATATATGTTTATTGTTTGTTGTTACTGCAAATATTTTCTATTCATTAAAAAACATATACTATTGTAATAAAAAATGGGGCTAAATGCATAGTGTTTTTCCAGCTCACTTTTTTTTTTCACTTTCTGCATCAAGACCATCTTTCCACGTCATCCTTCTCATGGCTGTGTAATGTGTACAGGACTGAATGACTGTACTGTGATTGTTTTGATCAATCTTTATTTTTCCCTTCCTTCTTCTTCTTTTTCTTTTTGTATCACAAATGTCACATTAAACTTATATTTCATTTATCTCTGTGCATTCACTGAATTTTGTCTAAGGGAACATCCTGAAGTGAAATGCATTATTCCCAACCCATATAGCCATCTTTTGAGTTGGGAATTACCATTTTCCTTCCTGAGTGAGAGATGTTAAAGGTTTGAGAGATTTAGCTGTAAGTGGCTGTGACAGCGAGAATCCTGGTTTCCTTATTCCCGGATGTGCATCTTTCCCGCCCTCACCATACTGCCTCCCCTACTAGTTTTGGAAAATGGTTAAAAAAGAAAAAAACAGTTTATTTATGGTGGAATTGTCAGAACAATGACTGGGAATTTTCAGCAAATAGTAGCCTGTGGAATTAGAATGCAGGGGACATATTTCAGACACTTTATACTTTCACCTGGCCCTTCCATGAGGACTTTATGTGAGGCCTGGAGGTATTTACAGAGGGTACTTGGGGAAACCCTGGGAAGGCTGTGAAATAGCTTTCTGTCCCAGACAGCTAGGAATTGCTTGCTCGCTTTTTTTGTTCTAAAGAAAAGGACACAGACCATCTGGGCCAGTAAGTTGGGTCCAAAATCAGACTTATGTTTATTTTATTTAATAAATGTGCTCTTGAATAGTATGAGATGAATTTTGCTTGGTTGAATGCCATTTTGAATGCACCAGGGGTGCACGCGTTTCTCGTAATCCTTTACTGAATAGCCTTCTAAAACAAAGAATGCTTTAGTAATGTGAACACTATTCTCTTAATTTTTATCAAATGTAATTTATTCTTATTATTTTTGTCCTGAAAATAGGCAACCCTGTGCTCAGTTGTTTGTATCTTAGAATGTGTTGGCTGGTATAACCATAACAGTTAACACTAACGTGGAATACTTGTAGGTATGTGTATGTTAAAAATATAAGTAAATATATCCCAACCTCTCACTCCAAAGTCCCCAACCAAACTGTTGCAGTGAAGCTGTGGAATGCAGAAGAGGAGGTTTTAGATAAAATCCCATACCAGGAGTTGTACAGCTGGGCATGGGTGCCCCTCTTCCCTGTGTCTAGGTGGTGGGCCCCATCTTTGTCTCAGATGGCATGTGCAGGGGTTGGCTCTTCTGTTACCAAGGCCACTGTCCAGAAAGCAAGGCAGAAACAAGCGAGGGAGTGACTGACCCTTTTTCTCACCAGCACTCGTGCATGATATGAAAATACAACGAAATATTTTTAGTCCAATCTTAACATTTTTTGTTCTTAATATCGGTTCACGTTTGCACATTAAAAAAAGGGGGGCAACACTTTCGGGTCCCCTCTCACTGTGGGAGCTTTTCTGTCCTCTCAATAAATCCTATTTTCTCAAAAAAAGGTTTTCAGCTAATCAGTAATTCAGTGCATGACTACAGTGGTCTTTAGAGTTCATGGAATTCATGGAAGTTCTGTGCAGATAATAAGGACAAATAAGGGGCTAATAGACTTCAACTTTTAACTTTGATAAATTTCAATCATTTGAACTTGAGATGCTTTTTTTTTTTGAGTTGGAGTCCCACTCTATCGCCCAGGCTGGAGTGAGGTGGCACACTCATGGCCACCCCAGCGTAGACCTGCTGGGCTCTGGCAGTCCTTCCACCTCAGCCTCCCAAGTAGCCGGAACTACAGACACGTGCTACCACGCCCAGCTAATTTTTTATTTATTGTAGAGACGAGTTCTCACCAAGTTACCCGGGCAGGTCTCAAACCCGTGGACTCTGGACT
>NW_007257155.1:98348-105485 GCF_000164805.1 Carlito syrichta | reverse complement strand
GCACTTTGGGAGGCTGAGGTGAGAGGATTGCCTGAGCCTACGGGTTTGAGACCAGCCTGGGCAACTTAGCGAGACCTCATCTCTTCAATAAATCAAAAAATTAGCTGGGTGTGGTAGTACATGCCTATAGTTCTGGTTACGAGGAAGGCTGAGGAGGAGGGATCGCTGGAGCTCAGCAGGTCAGTGCTGGGGTGGCCATGAGCATGCCACTGTGCTCCAGCCTGGGTGACAGAGTGAGAGTCCAACTCAAAAAGGAAAATTATAATCCCATGTGAAACACAAGCAAACATCTTCAACATAAATGATTTAGTAAATATGCCTGGTGAGATATAATTCTGAAATTAAATCTTAGTGGCCCTCATAATCTTGATCCTCAAAGTGGACATTTCTCAGACTTTTTAAGCCCATAACCCTTGCATTACTTTTAGTCCAGTTTTGGGAAAATAACTGAGAACGCATAGTGGTAAAGATAAACAAAGTCAGACCCTAGTTAAACTGGCAAGGACACATGTTCTCACTCATAAGTGGAACCTGAACATTAATCACATGAGCACAAGGGAAGGATTGACAGTCGCTGGACTCATCCGAGGGGAGGGCAGAAGGGGACATGTAACAACACAAAGCGTACCTGAACCTAACCAGGAGAAATGAGAGCCAGTTGGAGGCCCAGGCTTCACCTGCATGCAGCCTACATGTGTAGCTAATCCTTACTTGTACCCCCCATCTCTATAATAAAACAAAATTTTTTGAAAAAGTGGCGAGGACAGATTTTAATCAGTGATAACTATTACAGTAGGGAAAAAAGCCCAATGTGAACTGAACCTGACTTCGATTTGTACAGACATACCTGGGCATTTCGGAGGGAGAATAAAGAAGGAGGGAGAGGGCCAGAAGGGGGTCCGCAGGGTCAGGAAAGTGAAAATTACCAAGAGCTGGTCGGTGTAAATGATGTCAGGCTGCCTGGGTCTGTTCTTAGGAAGTTATTGAAGTTGGAATCCTGTCTTCCCACAGAGAGTTGGGGACAGAGACCCCGTCCTCCGATGTTGACTGGAACAGAGAGTACATTTTTGGGGCAATCCTGAGTTTTCTCAGGCAAATGCTAGAGAGCTAGAGTCATCTTAGAGATGTGCCTTGAGTTCTTGGAAATTCTGTTAGGGTTTGTTGGTCTTTATAGGCCAAGGTTGAGGCCTAGTTGAGAAGAGGGTTCAGTGGAGCCTGGCTAGAGTTTGGTCAAGGAAAGAATTTTTTGTCAATAATAAGTGAATAACTTTGCATTCCCAGTAATTCCAATTTTGGAAATGTATATTATGGAAAGGAACACACTAGCAACTATAGATATGTGTTCAAGGATGTTTAATGCAGCACTGTTCATAGAGGCAAAAACTAGGAAGATTTTGACTATTTGTTCATACGACAAATGAACAGTGGTATATCATGCTGAAGAGTAGATTTCAGCTATTAAAAGAAATAGATTAAGTCAATATCATTGACTTTGGAGCAGTATGCATACTTGTGATACATTATTAAGGGAAAAATTCATTTACAGAGAAATGGGGTTTTGAAAAATAAAAAAAAATTGAATCTCATACATACATGTGTGTGGGAAACTGCTTTCTATTCATTAAGCAGTTCAATAGGGGATAGAGAAAGATGTATGTTATCTTGGTGTGATTGGAATGGATAGGAAAGAGGGGTTATTACATTTTTCTTCACATATTTGTCTGTAAGGTTTAACTTGCTACAATGGGCATGTATTACTTTTTAAATTTAAATTCTCAGCAGGGCACGGTGGCTCAAGCCTGTAATCCAACATTTTGGGAGACCAAGGCGAGGGGATTGCCTAAGCCCATGGGTTCGAGACCAGCCTGGGTGACTTGGCGAGACCTCGTCTCTACAATAAATCAAAAATTAGCTGGCTGTGGTAGCGCACCCCTGTAGTTCTGGCTACTTGGAAGGCTGAGGCAGAAGGATAGCCTGAACCCAGTGAGTCCAGGCTGGGGTGGCCGTGAGCACGCCACTGCACTCCAGCCTGGGCGACAGAATGAGACTGCGACTCAAAAAAAAAAAAAAAAATGTATATATATATATATATATATAAAATTAAATATCTCATAAAAGAAAAACACATACAGAGGAGTGCTTTTTTTCTTATTTTGTAAAAGGAAACAAGGTCGTTCATTCTTCAGTATGATAATGCCATGATTCTGGACATTAGAGTATAAGTCTAAAATACATTTATGGGAATTCAAACACTGCTGAGTTTGGTATTTTTTAGTGGGTGTAGCCCATATCCCTCTGCAGTGATTTCTCATGGCCGTGTGTCTGTTTGCACCAGCCAAGAAGCTCTATTGAACTTTTTGCCTCTTGTGGTCTATGCTGAGGGGACAGCACCCACCCCTCAGTAGGATCTCTCTCCCCACTTCTCCCCAGCTTTGAGAACTTTTACCCCAACCGAAACGGACCTATCGCTTTCCAATGAGAGTGGGAGTCACAAAGATGGGTCCTGAGAATACTCCTTGTGTCATTCAAGCGTCAGGGGAAACTGGAAAATTCCAGCCCACTTTAAAAAAAAAATGTGTTTCTAAAAGTGCTGTCTTAGTTTATGCCCTATAGTCTACAAATGAGAACATCCTGTTGCAATAATATGAGAGCCTCATTCCTCCCGGGTTCCTACTTTGCTGGGGTTTCCTTCGTGTTCTCCCAGGAAGTCATACGAATATCTTATCCAAAGGTTTTCTTTTGCTATAAACAACTCTTTTAAATAACTAAAAGAATTCCAGGAATGGTAGTGGCATTTTAGAAAATTTAGATACAGGTCAACTTTTCTACCAGTCTGTGGCTTTTAGGAGTGAGGTCCTCAAAGATGAATAAAAATTACTGTCAAGTCAGAATTTGGGGTTTTTTGTTGTTGTTGTTTTGAGTTGGAGTCTCACTCTGTCGCCCAGGCTGGAGTGCAGTGGCATGCTCACAGCCACTGCAGCCTCGACCTGCTGGGCTCAGGCGATCCTTCTGCCTCAGCCTTCCAAGTCGCTGGAGCTACAGGCGCCCACTACCATGCCCGGCTAATTTTTTAAAATATTTATTGTAGACACAAGGTCTCACCAAGTTGCCCGGGCTGGTCTTGAACCTGCGGGCTTAGGCAGTCTACTTTCCTTGGCCTCCCAGTGCTGCGATTATAAGCTTGAGCCTCCACGCCTTGCTGTAGTGGCATTTTGGAAGATTTAGATACAGATCAACTCCACTAGTCTGTGGCTTGCAGGGGTGTGGTCCTCAAAGACAATGAAACTTGCTGTCAAATCAGGGTTTTGCATTCCCAATAAATAAAACTGTTAGGGGAAAGAGTTATTAGGTAAGCAGTTATGTGATGCAAGGTGTTCTTCTACACATAAAAGCACAAGTATTCCTGAGACTGCAGCCAAAAGTTTAAGCAAATACAGTGTGAGGCACTATTTAAAGAAGGGTATGATAAAGGGAGTGATACTTTAGAAAAGGACATGGAAATATGGACAGGAAGTTGAAAGCCCAGACCTCACAGAGGTGTAACCTGAAGCCTGTGATGGTTGAATGAACACTTGAGCGAGGAGCTAGGCACTAAGCCGGGAAAACAGGACTTGTAGTTAGCTGGCTGAGTTTGGATAATCGGGTAATTAAAGTGAAGAAGAAAAGCGATTAGCAGCTGGGCTCGGTGGCTCAGCCTGTAATCCCGCGCCTTTGGGAGGCTGAGGTGAGTGGATTGCCTGAGCCCGTGGGTTCGAGACCCGCCTGGGCAGGCGAGACCTCATCGCTACAATAAATCAAAAAAATTAGCCGGGTGTGGTAGCGCGCACCTGTAGTTCCGGCTACTCGGAAGGCTGAGGCGGAAGGATCGCCGGAGCCCAGCAGGTCGAGGCTGTGGTGGCCGGGAGCGGCCACTGCACTCCAGTCTGGGCGACAGTGAGACTCCAACTCAAAACAAAAAACAAAAAACAAAAAACCGATTAGCTGGAACATTGACATTGTTTACAGTAATACACAATGTGGAACAGATGGATTTGGTATCAAATTAACATGACTGTTTTATAATTACGGGTATGATGTGAAAATTCATTCACTAATTCGGAAAGAAAGCATCATCTTGCAGTCAAGGCCAGCGGTCTGTGGTGTGAACCCGGAGAACTTAGTGGACTTCAAAGGAGACCTGTGTTGATTGAGAGTGAGGCTATAATGCAGAGACAGCAAGAGGCAGAGGCCGAGGCAGCCTAGAGATTTGTGTTCGAGAATAAGAGGATTTGGAGTCTCCAACTGCTCTTTCCCCATGATTCTTTTTTTTTTTTCTGAGTTGGAGTCTCTCTCTGTCACCCAGGCTGGAGTGCAGTGTCACGCTCACAACCACCCCAGCGTCACCCCGCTGGGCTCAGGCAATCCTTCCACCTCAGCCTTCCAAGTAGCCAGAACTACAGGCGCGTGCTACCAAGGCTGGCTGATTTTTTTTTTTTAATTGTAGAGATGAGGTCTGGCCAAGTTGCCCAGGCTGGTCTCGAACCTGTGGACTCAGGCAATCCCCTCACCTCGGCCTCCCAAAGTGCTGAGATTATAGGCTTGAGACACTGTGCCCAGCTTCCCCTCCCCATGATTCTTATGAAACTCACACTGCGTCCCTACCCCATGTATCTATCACACATTTTTGAGAAAAAAAAAAGAAAAGAAATATTTACTTTGCCTCATTTATTCCTGAATCAATTTTGTATTTTCTGCTTCAAAATAACAACTATGCTGATGCTTGAATAGAAAAAAAAAACATACACCTGAAAATGGACCTTACATAATTCTCTGCAAATTAATTCTCAGAAAAATGCAGAGGCACCCTCAGATTTTTTTTTCTTTAAAAGAATCCCAGAAACGGTAGTGGCATTTTAGAAGATTCAGATACAGATTAACTCTACCACTAATCTGTGGTTTATAGGGGTGAGGTCCTTGAAGATGAATGAAACTTGCTTTCAAGTCAGAGTTTTAAAATAAAACTATTGGCCAGGCATAGTGGCTCAAGCCTGTAATCCCAGCACTTTGGGAGGCTGAGGCTAGAGGATTGCCTGAGCTCACGGGTTTGAGACCAACCTGGGCAACTTGGTGAGACCTCATCTCTACAATAAATCAAAAAATTAGCCAGGCTGTGGTAGTGTGCCTGTAATTCCAGTTACTTGAAAGGGTAAGGTGGAAGGATCGCCTGAGCCCAGCAGGTCAACGCTGGGGTGGCCATGAGTGTGCTGCTGCACTCTAGCCTGGGTGATGGAGTGAGACTCCAACTAAAAAAGATAAAATAAAATAAAACTGTTAAGGAAAAACATTATTATGTAAGTAGTTATGTGATACAAGGTGTTTTGTGGCATGAATGCTGGATTTTCCTTCTCAGGTGTTACTAAATCCAACTTCAGCTAGTAAGTCAACCTAGTTTAAGAAGCTGACGAGATGGAGGGAAAATTTTAGCTCTTGGGTGACCAGGTGCATTGTCAATAAGCAGTCATCATTGAAAAGGATTTTTTTTTCTGAGCAGTAGGTCTCAACAGTGGACTTAAAATATTCAGGAAACCATGCTGTAAAGAGATGTACTGTCATCCAGACTTTGTTGCTCCATTTCTAGAGCATAGGCAAAGTAGCTTTAGCATCATTCTGAAGGGTTTAGGGATTTTTGGGATGGAGAATGAGCAGACTTCAATTTAAAGTCATCAGATGCATTAACCTCTAGCAGGAGATTCAGTCAGTCCTTTGAAGCTTTAAGGCCAGTCATTGACTTCTCCTCTCCAACCATGAAAGTCCTAGATGGCATCTTCTTCCAATATAAGGGCTATTTTGTCTGCAGTAAAAATCTGTTGTCTGGTATCGCCATCTTCATCTTAGCGAGACCTTCTGGAGAACTCACTGCAGCTTCTTCATCAGCACTTGCTGCTTCACCTGCACTTTTCTTTTTTTAGTTGGAATCTCACTCCATCGCCCAGGCTGGAGTGAGTGTAACACTCACGGTCACCCACGTGTCAACCTGCTGGGTTCAGGTGAACTTTCTGCCTCAGCCTTCTAAGTAGCTGGAACTACAGGCACGCGCTACCATGCCTGGCTAATTTTTGATTTATTGTAGAGATGAGGTCTCGCCAAGTTGCCCAGGTGGGTCTCAAACCACGGGCTCAGGCAATCCACTCACCTCAGCCTCCCAAAGTGCAGGATTACAGGCTGAGCCACTGAGCCCAGCTTAAATTATTTTTTTAAGAAATATATTTCCTAAGGCTATAGCTACCGTAAGATAGTGATTTCTCTGTTAGATCTGGGCAAAGTAAATTGAAAACCTTTTGGATATAATTCACCATTCTAGATTCTAAGAAGATCATTCACAATTCATGGGAGGAGGTGCAATATCAACATTAATTGGAATTTGGAAGAAGTTGATTTCAATCCATCATGGATGCCTTTGAAGGGTTCAAGGCTAGTGGAGGAAGTGACTTCAGCTATGATGGAAATAGGCATAATGCTACTGCACATTTAATAGATAACAGTATAGTGTAAGTACAACTGTTATGTGCACTGGGAAGCCAAAGAGTCACTCAGGTTCAATTAGAAGATGATGGATGAGTCTATGAAAAGTTCTGTAGCTACTAACTCATTTGTGGGGGGAGATAAATACTCAAGGTTTGGAGTCAGACAGATCTGAGATTATATCTCTCTCTGGAACTTACTAGTTGTGAGCAAGTTAGTTAACCTTACTAAAGGTCATCTAGGGGGATAATAATAACATCCTTAGTGTGTTGCTGTGAGAATTAGGTGAGCATTTTGCACAGGTGTTAGCTTGATATAGATTATTAGTAATATACTAACGATATAAATATGGGGGTGCCAAAAAAAGGTATACACATTTTATACAGTCTTTTTTTTTTAGTTGGAGTCTCACTCCGTCATCCAGGCTGGAGTGCAGTGGCACGCTCACGGCCACCCCAGTGGGCTCCGGTGATCCTTCTGCCTCAGCCTTCCAAGCAGCTGGAACTGCAGGTGCATGCTACCACATCTGGCTAATTTTTGATTTTTTTTTTTTGTTTTTTTTTGAATTGGGAGTTTCACTCTGTCGCCCAAACTGGAGTGCAGTGGCTGCTCCCAGCCACCACTGCCTCGACCTGC